>NW_015656312.1:286544-287047 GCF_001515625.1 Sinocyclocheilus rhinocerous
GACTGAAAGATGAATGTGTAGAAAGTGAGCATGTCTCCAAAAACCTTGTTGAGCTGCAGGTTTAATGACTGCATTTTTTATAATTTTTTTTATTTTTGTTATTTAATTAATTATGTTTTGATTATATTTTTGATTTATTGAGCTGCAGGTTTAGGCTCACTTAAGTGACTTAAGTGACTTTTCATTTATAGGGATTTTTTTTTTTACAGAAAATTATTTATGTTCTGATTATTGTTGAGCTGCAGGTTTAGGCCCACTTAAGTGACTGCACTTAATTTAATTACGAAGAATTCAATTATTTATTTTAATTATTTAGCCTGTCATGTTTATAGAGTGTTCCAAAATGTTCTATGTTTCTTAAAAATAAAATGTGTTCAGTGGAGAAAATTTTTTTTTTTACCCAGACATTTAAAAATAACATATTTTAGAGCTGTAATCGCAATACCGCGATATTTTTATCTAAGGTTATCGTACCATCAGAATCTCATACCGGCCCATGCCTA
>NW_015656312.1:288693-296343 GCF_001515625.1 Sinocyclocheilus rhinocerous
GCTCCAAACTTAATCCGGGAAAGGTGAACATTCCTGCATCATAACTTGGACTGAAAGATGAATGTGTAGAAAGCGAGCATGTCTCCAAAAACCTTGTTGAGCTGGAGGTTTAATGACTGCATTTTTTAATAATTTTTTTTATTTTTACAGAAATTATGTTTTGATTATATTTTTGATTTATTGAGCTGCAGGTTTAGGCTCACTTAAGTGACTGCATTTTTTTCATTTATAGGGATTTTTTTTTTACAGAAAATAATTTATTTATGTTCTGATTATTGTTGAGCTGCAGGTTTAGGCTCACTTAAGTGACTGCATTTAATTAAGAAGAATTTAATTATTTATTCTAATTATTTAGCCTGACATGTTTACGGTTCCAAAATGTTCTAAATGTTTCTTAAAAATAAAATGTGTTCAGTGGAAAAAAAAGTTGTTTTTTTACCCAGACATTTAAAAATAAAATATTTTAGAGCTGTAATCGCAATACCGTGAAATTTTTTTTTTTATCTAAGGTTAGCATACCGTCAGAATCTCATACCGGCCCATGCCTAATGAGCTGTTATGTAACGTATCTTTGAATGGTGTAGTATGACTTAAATTTAAATTGACAGCCTGCTGTGTTGTTCTGGCCAGATACACTGAAGTTAAGTAAACAAATTGAATTCATACTTGATTGGAAAAACTCTGTATATGCACAATATATGTATATTACAATATTTGACCAAATGTGGCTGTCAACTAATCAGAATCAGTTATTCTAGAGATAAATGTTCTAAATATAAATTTAAATCTCTCATGACTCGTCTAACCTTTGTCTTGCACATTTCTCTCTCCCTCTCTCTCCTCATTTACTGTTCTGTCTTTTCCTTTTCTACTCCTTTTCTCATAATTAATGCAGACACGTACAGTCAAGTACTGTGTATAAGTCTATACTGAGTTTCCTGAGGTTTTGCTTCATTAGTGTCCCTTAATTCTCAGTTCATCTTCTTTGTCTTTTAGAAGCAGAATTATGGATGTTCAGTATTTACAGTGATAACATCATAATTGTTGTTCTAATTATATGCAAGCTGATAGTATGTCACTCAAAAAAAAAAAAAAAACACATCTTGAGAGTCCAAAATCATTCACTGAATGATGAAGCTAAAATGCGGTTAGAATGCCTAGCCTATATAATTCAAGTTATGAAAGCAAAAAATAACCCTGTATGTTTTAAAAAATATATATTTATAAGATATGATATAGTTCATAGGTCTTCAACTCTGCTCCTGGGGACCTACTGTCCTGCAAAGTTTATTTCCATCCTGCTTCTGCACACCTGGCCTGTAACTTTTCAAGTGATCCTGAAGACCTTGTTTAGCTGGTTCAGGTGTGTTTGATTAGGGTTGGAGCTGAATTCTGGAGGAAAGTGGGTCCCCAGGAGCAGGGATGAAGACCTATGATATAGTTGAGTAATATCACATGATGTGATATCACAAGAATGCCGTTTTCACGAATATCAGTGTATGAGCGCGATTGCGAATGATATTGATTTTACACAGTAGTTCAACAAATAAGTTAATATTGAGTGAGTTACGTTTTAGACACAAATATTGTCTGTTTTATTGTCTGTTTTTGCCTAAACAAATCTGTTTTTGAATGAATCTTTTGAGTCAATGATTCAGTGATCCGTTCATAAAGACGTTCGTTTTTAAAGGGTTAGTTCACCCAGAAATGAAAATTAGCCCATAAACTACTCACCCTCAAGTCATCCTAGGTGTATATGACTTTCCTCTTTCAGACGAATCCAGTCAGAGTTATATTAAAAATTGTCTTTGATCTTTCAAGCTGTTTAATGCCACTCAGTGGGTGTTGCAGTGCATCAGTCCAAAAGAAGTTAAATAAAAAGCGCCCATCCATAAAAAAAGTGTCTCACACGGCTCCGGGGGGTGAACAAAGTCCTCCTGTAGCGAATCGATGCGTTTTTGTAAGAAATATATCCATATTTAAAACGTAATATAATCAATTTAATCTAGCTTGCGCTCACTGTTGTAAACGGAAGCAGTTCCGGGCGGATGACGTATGAGGTCAGCTAAAAACACAGTTAGTAACAACAACAACAACGTTTAATTATCGTTATGGGGAAAAAAAGAGAAAAAAATCCAAATATATATATATATATATATATATATATGTCAATATCACACAGCCCTAGTAAGAACAAGAATGCATGTCTTGAAGGAAAGTTGTCTGTAGTCTATAGTATGTTATGGTTGTTTATTATCAGAAATCAAATACATTAAAAATCAATGTTTAGGTAGTTTCTGATAGTTATATTGTTATTTTATTCACACTAGTCTGACTTGTTATTGCATTTGGAATGTATTGAATTTTCAGTGCATGCAACAGTCCAGAAGTTATCATTGTTTGAAAACAAACCAGCTTGGAGAATAGATGCATGATTCAGCACATTAAGCCCATCTCTGGTGGGATAAGGTTGTCATGGTGACAGCTGCAGAGGTGACCTCACCCTACTTAACCTGCCCTGTGTCTCAATGGTGTTCTGTTAATGGTGTGACATCACCCCTTGCACATCACAGCTACTATGGCAACAGCCAATGATTGGCAGCGTATGTGCATCCCCCAGGGCCTGAAACATGCCCCACCTTTTGTAATTAGGATTAACGGGTTTGGAGCGGCCAACTGGTCGTTGCTGGGAAGATGAGAGAGCAAAAAATTGGGCTTTGGGAAACAGTCAAACATGAAGAGCCATCAAAATCATTGTGGTCATCAATAAAGAATCCTAATAAATAATCTCTTCATTTACAAGATTGACAAGGCTGTGTATGGAGAGGTTAGGAGTTCATTGAGAAAACAGGTGTTTCGTCTTTGATTAATTATGTGAATAACATCCCATCTGCGGCCCTTGAGATGGGACATACAGTACTAAACCTTTTTGTCGCTGTGACTTACAGTTAATGATCTCGCCTATTCGCTCACACCTTTTTTATTTATTTAACAATAAATAATCCATTCCTTATCGTCAGAACACAGTGTTTGCGCATGCAAAACTTACTACAATGCTGAAATGTCACCAAGGTGTTGCTATGCAGTTACTAAACTGCTTTGAATGTTTTTTTTGCATGTTGCAATGTAGTTGCTAGGGTCTCTTGGATGGTTGCTAGGGCGTTGCTATGTGGTTTCTAGGGTGCTATGAGCAGTTTTTAGTGTCGTTTGTCATTGGCAAAATATTCTAGTTGTTTTTGTGCATAGTAATGCAGTTACTAGGTGTTTTGAGTGGTTGGTAGGGCATTGCTATGTTTTTGCTAGGGTGGTTGTTCTGAGTGGTCGCTAGGGCATTGCTCTGTGGTTTTATAGGGTGTTTTGTGCATAGTAATGCAGTTACTACTAGGGTGTTCTGGTGTTTACTAGGGTGTTGCTGTGTGGTTTTACAGGTTGTTTTGTGCATAGTAATAGAGTTACTAGGGTGTTCTAGGTGGTTGCTAGTGCATTGCCATGTGATTTTATAGGGTGTTTTGTGCATTGTAATGCAATTACTAGGGTGTTCTGGGTGGTTGTTGGGGCACCGCTAGAGCACTTTGGGTGGTTGCTTGGGTGGTTTAGGTGGTTGCTTGCTGAGTCAAAGACTACCTCAAGTCTCTAAGATATTCTGGTCCCTTTAATTAAGTTTGCCTTTTTTTTTTTGCGCAAAACACTTTTAATGAAGTAAAACTGACTTTGAATATCTCGCCACTTACTGTAGGTTCATATATGCAAAGCTAAATGTGTTTGTAGATGCATCCCGTCATTAGCACTGCTGCTAGATCTGGTTTTTGTGAACTCATTCATAATTCATGAATCACTGTGAGTCTGTAACTAATATCACGGAGTGGTTTTGAGTCTAGAGCACTGCTTCTCCCAGGAGCTCCTGTACCGTCTGCCGTCAAGCCACAGTTTAGATCAGAGCATGGACTGTGAATGGAGATAGAGACCGGCTGTAGATCTGTTTTTTGAAGATTAGTTTTTGTGTGTGTGTGTGTGTTTTAATGTGTGAGGCACGATTTGGTTTAGCTAGCCTTAGGTTGAAGTGGCATTGTACCCTAAAACACACACACACACACACACACACACACACACTGTGTTGCTGTACAGTGACATTCCTCTAAATCCTCTGATATTTCGGTGATTAAACAGAAGCTCATTAAAACGCATCTTCAAAGCACAAAATCCACTGTCTGGATCCTGGATGTTTTTCTTGTGTATGTAGGATTATTTCTTTTGTTTCATATGTATGTTTTGTTGGCCTTGGTTATTTTGTATTTGATTTGTTACCTGTAAATAGTATATCTGTTTGCATAATAATAATAAAAAAATCTTTCACTAATTTTAATCATTAATATTGAAGAAAATATTAAACTGCATTTTTTTGGGTTAAGAGACTCAAGCTGAATCTAAAGTGGTTTCTTGCTCTCCTTATGGATGCTACAGCTTTAAAAACACACTCCAGGAATGTCAGTCATGTGGCACCTCTCTATGATTCCTGATTGCTACAGTGTCTGTGGATTTGAGCTGCAGTCATGTGGAATAGGATGAAAGGTGTTCTGAAGAGCAGGTGAAGGTGTGTGTTTTAATGTGTGAGGCACGATTTGGTTTAGAGCCTTAGAGTTTGAAGTGGCATTGTACCCTAAAACACACACACACACACACACACACACACACTGTGTTGCTGTAGAGTGACATTCCTCTAAATCCTCTGATATTTCGGTGATTAAACAGAAGCTCATTAAAACGCATCTTCAAAGCACAAAATCCACTGTCTGGATCCTGGATGTTTTTCTTGTGTATGTAGGATTATTTCTTTTGTTTCATATGTATGTTTTGTTGGCCTTGGTTATTTTGTATTTGATTTGTTACCTGTAAATAGTATATCTGTTTGCATAATAATAATAATAAAAAAGGACCACTTCCCAGCTAACAGGGAGAAAAAAGAAGATATTAGGGTGCTTTCACACTTGGTTCGCTTGCCTGGTCCGAACCCGAGTTTGATTGCTCCCCCCTGCCCCCGCTGGACTGCGTTAATATTATTTTATTTGGGTCCGAACCGCGGTTCGTTTACCTCATCAAGCCAGCAGCTGTTTACCCCGTTGCTTAGTAAAGACGGCACTGGAGAAGGCGGCAAATGCATAACATTGCTCTCTGCACTTTTATATATTTACGTTTTTGAACCGTTCGTTTTGTTTACAAAGCTTCGGTACATAACGGCACTTACGTCTGTCTTATGAATGTACTGCAAGCTCTAAAGAGTGCTAAAGGCGAACAGAAATGAGATATACAGCTCTCTGTTTGCAGCACGTCAGTCACGCTCGTCAGGAAAGTGAACGAAACACACACAAATACACATTTTTATCAAATGATACATCATTAATAGCGGTTCACTTCCGCGATTTGGTACAATTGCGTTCACATCAGCAGCGAACCGTACCGGAGTTCACATGAACCATACCCCAGACCACCCTTTTTAAGTGGACTCTGGTACGGTTCGCGGGTGCACACCCGAGTTCGGAAGACAGTGTTCACATCATCTAAACGAACCGAACTCTGACGTCAATCGAACCCGGGTGCGCACCAAAAGTGCTAGTGTGAAAGCACCCTTAATGTCGGTACCCAAAAAGTTCCTGGTAGCCATTGACTTCCATAGTAATTTTTCCATACTATGGAAGTCAATTGTTAACAGCAACTGGTTACAAACATTCTTCAAATTCAAAATATGTTATTTTGTGTTCAACAGAAGAAAGATACTCATACCAGTTTGGAACAACTTGAGGATGAGTAAATGATGGTAGATTTTTCATTTTTAGGTGAACTATACATTTAACATATTTTCCTCTTCAGAAAGTTTGAGGCTTTTTGGAGCGTCTGGGTAAAAGAAAACTGTCAATAATTTTGCTTTATCAAGTCACAGAAGAGCAAACAGCTTGTTAGAAGTAGGCATGGGCCGGTATGAGATGAGAAGCAAAAATATCACGGTTTCACGGTATCACGGTATTGTCGTTACAGCTCTAAAATGTGTTATTTTTAAATGACTGGGTAAAAAAAACAAACAAAAAAAAAATCTTTTTTTCCGCTGAACACAATATATTTTGTTTTTGAGCAACATTCAGAATATTAGGAACAGTAGAATTTGTTTATTTTTTCTTTGTTTTGTTTCCTAAAAAGAAGAAAAATAAAGACTGACATCTTTATTTAACCTAAATCTGTAATTACAGTTATTTAATTGAACGGTATAACGGAAAATATTAGCGGTTTTAAAACCGTGAAATTTTCAAATCGCGGTATAACTTGAAACCGGTAATCGGCCCATGCCTAGTTAGAAGCATGAAAAAAATCCACTCATTTCTTGCTTAGAGGTGAGAAATAGTTAGTTGTAGTTCACTTTTCCAGTCTGGTTCTGTTGTGCTCCAGTAGAATAAGGGTTGCCATTTTATGTTGGGGGAAAATGAGGAGTGAGGTGCCAGTGTCAACAATAGCCTGGCATCCCTGATTATACCAGCCCGTCTCCTGTTCATTCATCTGGAATCTGACCCACAGGTCAGCCACGTGATGAGATGCTGTGCATCAGGGTTTGACAGACAGGGTACTGAAGCATTTCCACAGCTGTATGACTTTTAGACTTATTAATATCTTTTAGCCTAAACTGCTAAAAGTAGAGAAATAGAACCTACATTTGCATAGTTGATTAGAATGAAATCAGACAAAGTCCAATTAAAGCATTTATTTGTATCATATAGTCAAAAAGCCCACAGAAATGTGAAAGAACAAGTACAACTACCTTTTGAACAGTCACTTAACCACTTAAGAGCTGCCTGGAACCCAGTACATCTGACACTGACACTTGGTAGTATCCACTTCTCCAAAAGCCACTTGATTGCCAAACTGAATGAGCCTAGCAGGTTTAGACAGAAATTCAGATCACACCTCAAGTATGTTAATACTATTTTAGTATTATTTCTTGTTGTTTTTTAAAAGAAGGGCTGAGCGAATGCCATTACTGATGTTATAGTAAGACTTCTGAAATGGAGGCATTAAAGAGAGTTTGTAGTAGGCATGGGCCGGTATGAGATTCTGACGGTATAACCTTAGATTAAAAATATCACGGTTTCACGGTATTGCGATTACAGCTCTAAAATATGTTATTTTTAAATGTCTGCGTAAAAAACAACTTTTTTTTCCCACTGAACACAATATATTTTATTTTTAAGAAACATTTAGAATATTTTGGAACAGTAAACATGTCAGGCTAAAAAATTTAAATAATAATTGAATTATTCTTAATTAAATTAAGTGCAGTCACTTAAGTGAGCCTAAACCTGCAGCTCAACAATAATCAGAACAAATTTCTTTTCTGTAGAAAAAAAAATTCCTTCTAAATGAAAAAAAAAAAATGCAGTCACTTAAGTGAGCCTAAACTTGCAGCTCAATAATCAAAAACATAATCAAAACATAATTTCTGTTAAAAATAAATAAAATAAAAAATGCAGTCATTAAACCTGCAGCTCAACAAGGTTTTTGGAGACTTGCTCACTTTCTACACATTCCTCTTTCAGTCCAAGTTATGATGCAGGAATGTTCACCTTTCCCGGATTAAGTTTGGAGCTATGGTTTGGAGCGGTGAGGTAC
>NW_015656312.1:296452-304919 GCF_001515625.1 Sinocyclocheilus rhinocerous
GTGTTACACACACACACACACACACACACACACACACACACGGCCTTTCTCCGTACAACACTCAAACAGTGGCAAAGACACCTGAGAGCCAGCAGTTTGTTTGTTTTTTAAATGTCGTGATTTTGAACAGATGTAAACAATGGCAGGATGCTTAAAAGTATAGACGTGATACCCGCTAAATGTAATTATTGTACTAAATTGCAGAAACTTAGTACTTTAGTCTGCTATTGCCCGCTCTGTTAATACGAAACATCGTTGTGTACGGAACATGGTTACCATGTTTATTACGTTACCCGAAAAATTCCCGATCGGCAGACTTCGTCTTTTTCGACGGGGGAAAATGTTCCAGGGATTCATCTCCTTCGGCCATCCTACACACAGGTGACTCTGACCGCTCGCACCAATCGGAGGGGGAGGGGTCGTGTGACTCGTCATGCTCTTCACTGCACACAACTGAGGGAGTCCTGCACTTTCCGTTTTTGACGACATGTAAAAAAACTGCGCATACCGCAGGAACGGTAAAACCGTGACTTTTCCAAACCGCGATATACCTTGAAACCGGTTATCGTCCCATGCCTAGTTTGTAGTGCTTAAGGCTTCATGTTAAATGCAGATTAATTCATGGTTTAGCATTTGTTTTGTAGGTATACTTTATTGATGAAATTATTTGTGGTTCTTAGAAGAGGGTTGGTAACCTTTGTCAGAATAGTTAGTCATGAGTTCAGCAGTTTTGACCTGTGGCACAATAACCGGGAATAGCATGAACATTGAAATAAACCTTTAACAAAATGACTCATTATTGATGAATTTGATTCACTTAAATGAGTCTTGTGAGTAAAAAGGATTTGAGTGCCAGCATAGATGATCACAGAATACATTAAAGACCAAAACAACACAAATGAGCAAAAGCTGCATTCAGGAAGTATTTTGTCACATTATAAATCATGTTTGCCCACATGAAGCTGTTTTTATGATGTGCATATGATATTGGTTTACAAATTGAAACAGCCTTATACACGGGATCAGAATGTATTTATTTATTTATCCTGCATAATTTTTAGAATTACACTGACAGTCACAGATATATTGAATTTTTTGCAACAGCTGTGAAAGTGGCACATCCAATGAGATTTTACAGCCGGAGCTAACCTTTATGTAATGCGTATCATCCTATGTCATAGTTTTCATCCTCTGTTAACTATTTAAGTTCTTTCTGTAGCAATATTATTAGATTAATAGCTGTATCACTTACTAATTAAAGCATTACAACAGGGCCTTCTGCTTCTGATTCCAGAGATATATTAAAAAATATCAATATTTTCAGACAAGGGCACCCAGTAAACAAGTCTCTCTTCTCCTCCCTCTTTCTCTTGTTCTGTCTTGGATCCTCCATACATTACAGATCTGTGTGATTGTGGCGCTCTGACTGTGAAAAGCTGCATTGCAGCACTGCTGTCAGCTGAGTGGAGCTCAACTGAGATGAAATCGTCCCTGCGTTAGCAGCTAGCATACACCAGAATCCGGGTTAATGCATTTTGCTGAGCCAAAGCAGAGCCAAATAAGGCAAAACAGAGGCTGGCCTTATTTAGCAGCATGCTAACCCACTTATCAATAATGAACGGGGATGGTGGAAGAGAAATGATGTTGTTTAAAGGTGTGGTGGCCATGTCTTAGCTGGTGTTGTGCTTCTGTGTATGTGTTTGTGCGTGAGTGTGTGTGTGCATATGAAAGAGAGCGCTAATCTGAGTGACCTTGTGGATTGCTTAGGTTGTGTGTGTGTGTGGAATCAGCTGATATGTCTTGGCAGCTCATATTTCAGATCAGACTCACACACACACACACACACACTTATATTAGCAAGCACATCTCATAGATGCTATGGTTTTCACACAGAGGTGATGATATTTCCTAACCCTCACACAAACCTGCTGATTTCAGTACATTTAAAGAAAATCACGATTTTATTTATGAGTATTTCAAATAATGGGAGACCTGGTGTGTTCATTATTTTGTTTCTGTTTGCAGGCCGGCTCATGACATCAGTCTGGAGGAGTTTGATGATGAAGATTTGTCTGAAATCACAGATGATTGTGGCATAGGCCTCAACTACGACTCTGACCCTTACGAAAAGGTATCAACCTTTTACGATGCATGATTTTATTTTATTTTGTTTTTTGTCTATTTAATTTTGTTTTGTTTTATGTTTTTTATCTATCTATCTATCTATCTATCTATCTATCAATGTCGCTCCATCTGTCTCTCTGTCGTTATTGTCTATTTGTCTGTCTGTCTCTCAGTCTATCTGTCCATCCATCCACCCTTCCATCCATCTGCCAGTAATGCCTATAAACCTTCAATTTGAACACTTTTTAAATGTTTTCCAAAAAGCCAAGATTCAAAGTCTGCTTTAACAGACTTTACTTCTCTATTGAAAAATTGCAGTTATATGAATTTCTCTGAATTTCAATTCCTTTGAATCAGTTCTACTTCCATACTCAATTCTAATCCCTTACATTCAGATTTTTGATGCAATTCTGTGTCCTGTTTGCTACGTCAACTCAAATTCAGGATTTACCTTTAAAAAAACATTCTCAGTTGAATTCTGAATGTTAACATCCAATGGAACGAAAACATTAATTTATATTGAACTACTGTAAAACACCCAAATGTAGGAGTGTGATTGTGGAAATATTTATATTTGATACTATGTGTGTGTGCTGGCTGCATTGAGGGATTGTAAATGTTTTATTGCGGGGGCGGTGTGCCATGGCTGCAGTAGAAGGGCTGGTGACCCAGTGAAGTTTGCTGCTATGCAGAACTCTTCTCAGCTTTCTGCACCTCAGTCCTATTACAACAAAACCACTTCCTCTTCCTCACCCTGCTCCTAAATTTTTTCTGCTTGTGTTCTCTGCAAAATATTCAAACGTTCATGTATTGTTTCGATTATAACACCTCACGTACCTTTGGTGTTTCAAATTGATTTAAATGCAGTGATTCGATCCACACATTTGCAGTCTGTGGGCATCATAGCATGCAGTGACCTCAGATTGTTCAGTATGTAGGCAGACTGATTAGTTGGTTCTGGATGGTGATTGGACAGTCCATAGGCTGGTCATTTATTGATTGGTTGGTTGATCTCAAAGTGGGCGGCAGAGTCCATCCAGTGTGTCAGGCTACGGTTTTTCTTTTTTTGACACAGTTAGCGGCTCTAATTCAGCACACACATACACACACAAACGCCTGTCCCACAGGATTGTGTCACGTGGAAGCAACACTGCAACGTGTTTGAAGGGCCTGTCCCTTGTCTATGCAACTAGAGACTACGAAATCACAGAAGACATCCTCTGTGCCTCCAATGTGCCACTAAGAACAGTTACATAAGAAACCTTCAAGATGTTTATGAACAATAGTTGAAGGTTTGGAAATACTTTTTAGATTGCATTGGTTGTATTAACTTCATATTAGTATTGTTTTGAGGTGTCATCTCTAGTGATACACATTTTTATATGATTTATAAACTCCTGGAGAAAAAATGAAATATCCTTTTGACTCTTCTGATTGTGTTTTTCATTTCAACAGTTAAAGAAATGTATCAAAAATAAATAAATAGTAATTCATGTTTAACCCTTTTACATAATTTGTAAAAACAAAAAGAAATGTTTTTTTTATTTTTTTTTTATTTTCTTATTTGTTATCTCTAAGTTTTTGCTTTAAATCTGAATCAAAAATCTAATTTGTCCAATTTCACTTTTCATATAGCCTTCCATGGCATACTGTAGCCTTTTTTGGTGACTGTATGCAATTGCTAGGAATGTTTGACAGGTTTGCAACAGTAACTAAGGAGGCGGAGCTTATATTTGTGAACTGATTGTAATGCCGATTTTCTACCATGCGGATGTGTTCCTGACGTAACTGGGATAGAAAGGATATTTGTACATTTATACTATTTGACATTATTTGACTACTATTTGACAAAGCTCAGTGAGCTTTCACTAGCTGCATAACTGATCTTTTTAGAAAGAAAAAATATTTGTAAAATCTCAAAATATGGTGTTCTTCTACCTCTCTGGTAACAGATTAAAGTCCTGCAGTTTCAAAGGAAGAGATACTATATATCAGACTCGCCTCTCTAGTGATGACCGCTCATCTGCTTCTCTCTTAAAAAATCAGTTTCTCAGATTTTTGTTTTATCCATTTTTCTTTTAATGCCTTATTTGAAAACATTATTTTTATTTGTGTGATTTCTGTTAGATCTTTCAGAGAGCCCACAACTTAGTATAGTAGTAGGTGTTCATATTTGTGTAATTTTTCTTTTGCAGCTTGAATCTGAAGTTTTTGACATTCCATATCACACATCTCATGACAAAAACACACCTACACACATGCTGTAAAATATAGATAAATACATTTTGGCTGTTTGTGGCGGCATGCATTGTGCCAGTAAGGAACGATTGTGACATTTTGACATTAATATTTCTAGAATGATTCTTGTACAGATCATTTCCAGCCAACAATTCCATCATTCCAAACACTCTCACTCCCTCTCTCCAGCTTTCTCACACTCTCTCTCACTTTCTTCATGGATTATTCATTCTGTCACACAGAGCTCCAGCTCTCAGAGTACATTTAACAGATTTGGGTTTCTGAGGTTTTGCATGTTACAGTATGCTGTTGATGAACGGTGACTAAGCACAGTAGGGTGCAGTATTGGAAAAACAACATGAAATGGCAATCACAACACATTTAACTTACGTAATCTGACATATTTCTTCATGAAACAGAATATGTATCTTAAAATCATATAGGGCACTGCTTCTCACCTTTGCAGCCTTAACTACATCAGCAGAAAAGAAAAGAAAAGGAATTTAAGAGTAGAAAAAGTTTTGATGAAAAAAATTAATTTTATTATTAAAAAAGTGCTTGATATTGGTTTCAAAAGAGCACACTATGAATGTGATTAGGATCTTCATGAATTTGTTCATTCTTATGATAAAATTTTTTATATTATTGTCCATTATTTGTTCCCCAGCTGTGCACCCCTTGTTAAAGGGGTCCTATTATGCTCTTTTACAAAGTCTTGATTTTGTTTTGGGGGTGTACTAGAACATGCTCTCATGCTTGGTGGTTCGAAAAACGCATTATTTTTCACATAATTTACATTATTACAATACCTTTCTCCTCAGCCTGGCACAAACGGCTTGATTCATCGACCTTTGATGAAGGTCCGTCCTTCCGAAAAACAAAATGTGTTGTGATTTAAAAAAGTGAAAAAGCATAATAGGACCCCTTTAAGATTAAGATGAAAAGACTGCAAGTTATTTCTGACTTGGAGATTCATACATTCATTCATACATAGAATTGCAGGCACTAATAATGTGTTCACACTAATTAAATATGGTCAGTTTTGATTGATGGAATAATTTGTCGTTTTATCTTGTTGTTTACTATATTTATTTGCTTGGT
The DNA here is from genome assembly GCF_001515625.1 of Sinocyclocheilus rhinocerous. NCBI lineage: Eukaryota > Metazoa > Chordata > Actinopteri > Cypriniformes > Cyprinidae > Sinocyclocheilus > Sinocyclocheilus rhinocerous. The sequence goes on from NW_015656312.1 coordinate 301,916, forward strand.
CAGTTTCGTTGTTGGCTTTGGTTCTTTTTCTGTTGTAAGCCGTAAGGACATTTGAAATAACTGAAATCATTTGGCAAAGTGAAATGGACATGTAATGCGGTCAAAACCTGCCTGGAACTACTTTTGCCATGCGTTTCCCTGAAAATAATTTCACACCTTAGAACATTTGTCAATTGTTCCGCTTATACTTACCAAACCTCACGACATTGTTCAGATGTTTGAAGACATTCGTCAGGTTTTTGTCCTTAAAATGCTGTTTTATAGTGTTTGATGACTCTGTGTGTGTGTTTGTGAGAGAGAGAGAGAGAGAGAGAGAGAGAGGGATTAGCTAAGCAGCATGAGATGTGTCATCTTAGTGTCTGTCCGAACTGCTCATAATGAGAGATCAAAGACAAGAGGGTGAGATGTTTTCACTCTTTGTGTGTGTGTGAGAGAGAGAGTGTGTGTGTGTGTGTGAAAACTCAGTACGTGTTTGTTGTTCTATGTACATTTGTTTGTGCATTTCTTACACATCGGCTTTCTTACTCATGTATACAGTGGAAATAATTAGCTGGTAACATTTCATCACATTGCAATCTGTTAAACTGAGCGGTACTGTGGCTCAGAACCCCAGAGGATGTCATCAGCTCAGAGGGTGGAGCAGAAAACAGTGCATGTGTAGGTGGGCGATTCCTGCTAACACTGTATTGACCGTTATTTCTGTTTTCACAGTATTTTATTATTGGACCTTTTTTTCATTTGTTTTATTGGAATTTTTTTGGGGGGTATTTATTATTTTATAATTGGAATCTTATAGGGTTGCATATATAGGGTTGACAAGGAATAGTTACATGGGAAAGTTGTCTCAAGAACTATATCTCAGGTTTTGAGTAAAATCTGACATACATTCAGACAAGAGTTTGGATAATGAACTGTATAATGAAAGTAGATTTTAACTGAACATTTTATATTTTAATTCATTTTTCTACAATAAATAATTGTTTTTAAGAGCATTAAATATTAATATATGAGACTTCTATGAATAAATAAAAAATAAATAAATAAACATAAGCTTACCTTCAGAAATATTTATTGGGGTAAAAGAAATGTGTAAAAAATTGTAAAAACTACCCGTGGTCTTCCCTATTAAGATTCATAATAATATACTATAATATATGTTTTGTTTTAGGTCTAATTTAAAGTAAACTAAATATGATTAGCTGGAAAAAATTTTTTTTTTTTTTGTTAACTATAATAAATCAGGCAACACTGATTAACTGATGAATAGGTTGTCTTATGAATTATTCAAGAGCCCTCAATTATGCAGTGCTGTGCTGTAGTTACTGTCTCTGCATTAGTATAGATACTTGTCTGAGACATCACTGGCCCCACCTCTTTCCTGCATTTACTGCAGTATACAGCTTATGTGTGTGTGTGCTGTACGTGTTTGAGTGTATGTGTGCTCTTTAAGCTTATCTTTTCTCTCTGTTGACAATCTTATGGTGTTTCCTTTACCTTCTAACACTGCATCTTTTATTTTTTCCTCTTCATCTCTCTCTTGCTCTGCCTATGCGGTCAGCATCGAGAGCACTGCATTCATTCATGACTTCTGTGTGAGTTCGGCTGGCTCAGCAGAACACTTTTTGCTGGTGTAATGCTGACTCCGTCTCTGAGCAGGGATGTAAAATCAGTGCTGGTCAGGGGTGAGGCCTCGTCCTTGGAAATATCAGAACGATAGAGTTTCAACAGAGCATTTATACACTAACTCATGCCGGACAGCTAGAACTACGTCAATACAGCATTACAGCATGTATGTCTCTCTCCTAAGTGTGGTTATCAGTCATAGTGTGTTTGACTGCTGCTAGTTAGGGGTATTGATTTGGTTAGAGAGATGGCGTATAGATTCAGGTCCCTGCAGTGCCAGCTGGTTGTGAATCTAATGCAGTGTGAGACTTTTAATGACATCACCCACACACATTTGCCAGGCAACAAACAGAATTTTAACTCGTGTGTGGGTTCTTAATTGAGGTGAATACTAGACGTTAGGCTTATGTAAGTGCATTGACTTGTTTTCCTGGAAGGGCGCTGTAACCTGAGGAGCTTTAGCATCGATCACCATCTGCCCTTCCCAATCATATAAGACATGATCCTCTCAGCTTTGTCCAGTCCATCCACAGTCCATCCACTTTAAGTAATGCACTTAAAATTATTAGTATTTTTTAAATCTAAAATATTCCTTTATTTTTATTTATTTATTTATTTATTTATTTATTGCCAAACAACATAATTGTCTGGAATTTAGGCAATGACAGTAAGAATGGTGAGCTCAAACACAAACACATTCGTACATACATACATACATAAATTATTCCAACCATAGGCGCCGATCATTTCTCAGGGGCTCGAGCACCCACGAAAAAAGATAGTCTTTGTTAATTTTAAACAATAAGAAATGGATTGCAGCTTGTACGACTTTATTCTCCTTTTCATAGTTCATTTGAGGCAGTTTTTGCCGTTATTTTAATGACAAATGTCAAGAGTGCATTATTGTAATACGAGAGGGTGCCAGCACGAAACTCTCGGTTTGCAGCGGGCTTGCTCTCCTATATAGAGATCATGGCTCTGCGCTCCCTCAGATATTACGTGTGCGCCCTCAAACTTTGTCCTAGCTGTGTACGCACGAATATATGCTTATTGTAAACAAGTATTTATTAAATCATTTTATTTAGTGAAGAGCAGCCCTCATAGAAAGAATGTGTATATTATTTGGTTACTAAAAAATTTATTTGCAGTCTGTGCGTTTTACTTCGCAAGATACATTTTGTGAAGTGAATTCATCAAACACACCATCGAATGGATTATACTCTAGAAAAAAACTAAAACCCAGTATAATTAATTAATGAATAATGAGAATGAAATATTTAAAAATATTACATTTGTTTGTTAAATTTGTATTTTTAGTCGTGTAAACAGCAGTGAAAATGTGTTTTATATTAAAAAAAAAACTGCAAGTTTTTTTTTTTTT
>NW_015656312.1:305123-309412 GCF_001515625.1 Sinocyclocheilus rhinocerous
CGTTTACATGCACGTTCTTAAGCCGATTATGCTTAATAAGCCGAAAACGCACTTGGTCATGTAAACGCGGTAACCCGTTTTCTTTTATCGGAGTAAGGTCATAAACGGCGTAAGCATAAACCGGTCGCAACAGGTAGTTTTTTGCCTCTTACTCCGATTTCGCACGGCATGTAAACGCAATAACCCGCTTTCTGTCGGCTTATTGAAGTGCGCATGTGTGATACGTGACAGGAACGCATCGTCAGTGCAGATTTAAGCGCATCTAGACCGAGCAAACGTCTTGCAGTAAAGAAAGAAGGAAATATATCACAAAAGCAGACTTTTTCATGACTCAGAAAATGATAAAAATGTATTCTCATCTCGTGCAGCAGAAGTAGAAGTGGTTCAGTCACAATACTGCATTTATAACTGCATGACAGGATAATATATGAGCTGTAAGTTTCCCGACATGTTGCAAGTTGACATGTTGCAAGCTTAATTTAACATCACAACTGACAAATGTGTGGAATACTCAGAGTCAGATACGCAAATGATTATATTTTGACGTCACTACAGGGAAATAACCTGATTTATTAATGAAGTCATGTAAACGCAGATTACTTGCGTTGCCAGGTTACTGATGTGCATGTAAACGGGGAAAATTTTTGATATTTGTGATAAACTTGATATTTGTGAGTTATCAGCTTACTGGTGTGCATGTAAACGTGCTCAGTGCTATGTGCAGGTGGCCGATTCCTTCTAACACTGTATTGACCTTTATTTCTGCTTTCACAGTATTTTATTACTGGACCTTTGTGTTTTTGAATTGGATTTTTTATTTATTTATTTTTTTTTAAATAGTTTAGGTTCATATCAAATAAATAATTTTATATAGGGTTGATAAGGGAAAGTCACATGGGGTAGTTGCCTCAAGAGCTATATCTCAGATTTTGAGTAAAAACTGACATACAGTCGGACAACAATTTGTATAATTAACTATATAATCAAGGCAGATTTTTACTCAACATTTTATATTTTAAAATGTAATTCACTTTTCTACAATTAATAACAATACATTTTTTCAAGAGTATTAAATGGTAGATTTTCAATAGAAATAAAAGGTCAACGTATGTTCAGTGAACTATATTTTTTCCCTTAGGCAATGACAGTAATAATGTTCATGATTATTTTATTTTATTTTATTTTATTTTATTTTATTTTATTTTATTTTATTTTATTTTATTTTATTTTATTTTATTTTATTTTATTTTATTTTATTTTATTTTATTTTATTTTATTTTATTTTATTTTATTTTATTTTATTGCCAAGACTTTAAGCTGTAGGACTTTAATTTAATTAAAAAAAATAAACATAAACTTATAAACATAAACTTACCTTCAGAAATATTTATTGGGGTAAAAAAAAGTAAAATAAGTGTAAAAACAACCCCTGGTCTTCCCTAAAGATTCTTAATAATATATTATGCTTCAAATAAGATGTTTTACACCTTATTTGAAGTAAACAAGATATGATTACCTGGACTGTTCTTTTCTTCCTAACTATTTTTTCCCCCTTAGGCAATGACAGTAAGAATGTTCATGATTTATTTAATTTAATTAAATTTTTTATCACTTTAAGGTAAAAGACTTTTACAAACAAATAAATAAACAAACGTATAAACATAAACTTACCTTCAGAAATATTTATTGGGGTAAAACATTTTTTAAATAAGTGTAAAAACTACCCCTGGTCTTTCCTATAAAGTTTCTTAATAATATACTATAATATATAATTTGATTTACATCTTATTTGAAGTAAACGAGATATGATTACCTGGAAAAATTGACTTTTTTTTGTAACTATAATAAATCAGGCAACACTGACTGACTCATTCAGAACTGATGAATAGGTTGTCTTATGAATTATTCAAGAGCCCTCAATTATGCAGTGCTGTGCTGTAGTTACTGTCTCTGCATTAGTATAGATACTTGTCTGAGACATCACTGGCCCCACCTCTTTCCTGCATTTACTGCAGTATACAGCTTATGTGTGTGTGTGCTGTACGTGTTTGAGTGTATGTGTGCTCTTTAAGCTTATCTTTTCTCTCTGTTGACAATCTTATGGTGTTTCCTTTACCTTCTAACACTGCATCTTTTATTTTTTCCTCTTCATCTCTCCCTTGCTCTGCCTATGCGGTCAGCATCGAGAGCACTGCATCCATTCATGACTTCTGTGTGAGTTCGGCTGGCTCAGCAGAACACTTTTTGCTGGTGTAATGCTGACTCCGTTTCTGAGCGGGGATGTAAAATCAGTGCTGGTCAGGGGTGAGGCCTCGTCCTTGGAAATATCAGAACGATAGAGTTTCAACAGAGCATTTATAAACTAACTCATGCAGTACAGCTAGAACCACGTCAATACAGCATTACAGCATATACATCTCTCTCCTAAGTGTGGTTATCGGTCATGGTGTGTTTGACGGCTGCTGGTATTGATTTGGTTAGAGATGGCGTATAGATTCAGGTCCCTGCAGTGCCAGCTGGTTGTGAATCTAATGCAGTGTGAGACTTTTAATGACATCACCCACACACATTTGCCAGGCAACAAACAGAATTTTAACTCGTGTGTGGGTTCTTAATTGAGGTGAATATTAGACGTTAGGCTTATGTAAGTGCATTGACTTGTTTTCCTGGAAGGGCGCTGAAACCTGAGGAGCTTTAGCCTCGATCACCATCTGCCCTTCCCCATAAGACATGATTCTCTCATCTTTGTTCAGTCCATCCACTTTCCCTTTTAAAGACAAAATTAATTCAAAATTCATTACTTAATACATTGTGAATGATTAATAAGACTCTGAGTCTGACTCTGTTTGGGTGTAACGTGCACTTTTTACTAACCAGTCAATTACTGATCGATAAAATCTAGTCCCGTCCTACACTTAGTATACACCCTACATTTAGTTTTATAACTATAAAGGAATATTCCTGGGTGAATATGAAAACAAGCTTTTAGTAATGGACTTACAGTTATTATATATTTTTTTATAAAATAAAGAATTTTATTTACTTTATCAAAAATATGAGTCCCACATTCCTTATTTCAAATTCTCTTGTATAATTGTCTCATAGACTTCAATTCTAAGCGCATTACTGTAAATACATTTTTATTGTATTTTTTACAAACTGAAGGATGACTAAATTATTTCATGTTGTAACCTCAATTAGTTTTTTTAAAATCTAAAATATACCTTTAAACTCACTGTTAGTTTCAATATTACAGTCATAAACATATGCTGTATTTGTCATTAAACATATCTGCAAGATAGAGTTTGTTGTTCCTGCAACCACCGATCTATATATACATAATAGCACATGTTTCAGAAATTATGGCCTGGCTAGCAGTCAAGTCTTCATCCAGTCCAGGGTGAACATATGGCCCAACTAATGGATGGAACACAACATTAACAGCAGAGAAAAAGGTCATGCTGAATCATGCATGGTTAACATGAGAAGCATTTGCTCTGACTGATATTTGTGGATATTGAATTTGTGTATAATTGCTCTTCACTGGTTCACTCAGTCACCCCTGTTTCAGGCTGCAGTATTGTTTTGCAGTATGGTAATGTTTTACAGTGCTACACCAGACATTTTTAAAATTATTTTCAGGTAAAATATTTAAAAAAATTTTCTTTCCTTTCTTTTCTTCTTCGTTGTAAAGGACTGCTTAATTCTAGAAAAGAATGATTTCCACCACCCAGTGTGCTCATTCCAAGATGACTTCCAAGAGTTTGAGATGATCGATGATGAAGATGATGAGGAAGAAGAAGAGGGAGGAGATCCTGATGCCCCTCCCTCACCATCAGCATCTCCTCCCCCCTCTCCTATTCTGGGCACCCTGAAGAGCCGCCCAACCACTTAGTACTGTAATAACGTGCTTTGCTGTAATAATGCAGGGAACCACTCGTTATAAATCTCCTAACTGTGACATTTTCAGAAATAGAAGTCGCGTTTTTTTTCATCTGAAACGTGCTGCGATTTATATTTCAAAGCCACTCATATAATGCAGAAACACTCAAGCAAGCAAAACACGCTCAACGCGTGTATGTATTTGTACTGAAGCAGAATAGTGCAGCCTAGCGCATTTCACAGAGGCTGCTAGATTCACTTTCGCCAGTAAGTCGTGTATGCCTAAGGTTAAAAATAAATTGTTTTTATAGTGAATGCCTATAAATGTTCTTATTTTTACGATTTAGTTTTAATCCAAATATGGCGTGTGTTCAGTGAGTGAACATCAAAGATCACACAACAGAAGT
>NW_015656312.1:310481-313103 GCF_001515625.1 Sinocyclocheilus rhinocerous
AGCTATACAGTCAATACTGAATGTTTAACATTATATTCATTGCATACATATACTTCATCATACATATAGACATCCTTAATCTCTAATAACTCCATTCTGCTCTCTGTGGTTCTGTTGTCGGTGTTTCATTGTCTGAATATGGCACTTAACACATGCTGTGTGGTATCAGCGTTTGGTATCAGGGCATTTTAACGAGTACGAGTACATGAGCTCAGTATCGGGCCCGATACCGATACCAGTATCAGTATCGGTGCATCCCTAGTGTGTATAAACATATGTTATCTGTATTTAAACTCTTCTTTTGGTCCTAATCTCAGGACTCCCTGAACAACAACAGCAACGTGTCATCACGAAAGTCAAGCTGGCAGGATTCTCTTCGAAACCCGACTTCACAGGGTAATTGTTTGTATATATATTGTATATGTACCAATAATATAAAAGAATCCAAAACAGAATTCCAAAACAGATTCCAAAATATATGAACAGCTTGCAAAAAAAAGCTCTATACAAACTTAAACTATTCATACAATTATTGCATCAGAACGTCATATTCTGATCATATTCTATTGATTAATATCTATTCTTGATATTTCTGTAGATATAAATGTAGTCCATTGTTAATCATTTTACTCAACATTTTAGGTTGTTTGTCTCCAAACCACTCTTGCCTTGAGGATGGTTCCCATGTAACTACTACGTGCCCGGGGGCTCCAGACACCACTGCCTCTGCCAATGGTACACCCTCAAACCCACCAGGTCATTGTGGTCTCCATCAGTCACCTGGAAGGCCGCTGCTGTATGACTTTGAAGGCAACAGACGAGAGCGACCAGAATACGGTAGGAAGTCTGATCGTGTTGCTAATGGCTAATCAAAATTAATATACAATATATCCATGATCGTGGTTATATTCGATGCCTCCAACAACATTTTTAATTTTGTCCTTTTCTTGTCCACTTATCTCAATTCCGCTCCATCTCTCTTTTTCATTCCATATCTTTCTCGTCTTCCAAACCAGGCTCCTTTGGTCAACATAACTCGTCAAGTGGGTCTGAGGCGAATGAGGTGAAACCTGATGTTGAGGAATCCACTCTAAGTGAGCTTGTTCCCTCAGTGGATGACTGCACTTCCCAGTGCTCCGACACTGAGGTCGACCACGACCTGAATGGTCATGCCAAACATCAACCTTGCCGCTCTCGAACCAATGACACTTATACTGTGACCACGGAGACCGCTGATGACCCAGAGCTGGAAAATGATGGCACCAGTAGATGTCTGTCCTCAACTGCACCTCTTGGTAATGATGCTGAGACTCCGCTATCGGATGAGGAGCTGGACAAAGAGTTTGACATTGACTTCATGAGTAAGGATACCTATGATCAAACCTGCAAGGAAGCTGAGGCCTCTTCTTACGTTGAGTTCCCCTGCATTGAACCAGCTGAGTCCATTTCTGTCTCTAGCTACGTGTCGTCCAGTCGATCAGATGTCCTTGATGCTATGGACGAACCTCGAAACATGCATCTGGGTCAACCTGCTGCTGCAAATGACACAACTTCTCCTTCTTCCGATCCTGGTATCGCTGATATGAATGCCAAACGCTATGCAGAGTCAGACCGCCACAGCGATGACCTTAGCTCTCCTGGATCAGACTCTGATATTGAAGGGGAACTTGAGGCTGCATTTGCATGTGGTCCACTTGCTAGTAACATGATTTCCTCTATCTCGGAGACAGAGCTGGACCTGACCAGTGAATCTAGCAGCGGGCGTTCCTCGCACCTCACCAATTCCATTGAAGAAGCCAGCTCCCCAACCTCAGACCAAGAACTGGACCAGGAGCTGGACCCTGAGCAGGACAGTGGTATTGTAGGTCTAAAAGCTTCTCTTCTTCTGGGTCAACCTGACCCAATTAAACAAGAACCTTCAGCAGGTCTAGATCCCAGCCCAGACATGTTACAACTAGATGATGGCCAAGCTCTGATGGGCCTGCAGAATGTAGATGACGAACAGGGATATGAGCACCAGGCTGATCCAGACGAGACTCTTCCCCCTGCCGTCCCCTGTGAGGATAGCGGCTCTCAGCAGCTGTTGTTGAAGATTGAGCCTGACCACAGTCTTGAAAGCTTCAAACGCTCCTTCTATTTGCCGGTTGGCCCCAAACTTGTGCCCTCTGTGGACGACTATGATGGTAACAGCGAGGGAGTCTCAGAGTCAGAGTCCGAGGACGAGCTCAGTGAAAACTCTGATTCTCCGTGGCTTCTTAGCAACCTGGTCAACAGGATGATCTCAGAAGGCTCCTACCCAATCAGCTGCCCAGAAGAGTGCCTCAAACGCTCAGCCTCGATCTCTGACACCATCTCACCCTCGTCGGACTTGGAAACAGATACTTTCAATGAGACGGATGGCTGCAATTCACAAAAGCAGAAATCGGAAGAAAAGTCACAGGAGGTGACCTCTGAAACGTCAGAGAAGAGACTGGACGAAGAGAAGGAGAGAGAAGCTAGCTATGTATCTGAAGAGGGACAGAAGGAAAACAAGAGAACGGACACTTGTCTGTACATGAGCAACCCCACATATGGCAATGCTACACCCGTCTTTACAGAGAGATTTGATACGAGGACAAAGAA
>NW_015656312.1:313571-319462 GCF_001515625.1 Sinocyclocheilus rhinocerous
TGAATGCCAAATGCTATGCAGAGTCAGACCGCCACAGCGATGACCTTAGCTCTCCTGGATCAGACTCTGATATTGAAGGGGAACTTGAGGCTGCATTTGCATGTGGTCCACTTGCTAGTAACATGATTTCCTCTATCTCGGAGACAGAGCTGGACCTGACCAGTGAATCTAGCAGCGGGCGTTCCTCGCACCTCACCAATTCCATTGAAGAAGCCAGCTCCCCAACCTCAGACCAAGAACTGGACCAGGAGCTGGACCCTGAGCAGGACAGTGGTATTGTAGGTCTAAAAGCTTCTCTTCTTCTGGGTCAACCTGACCCAATTAAACAAGAACCTTCAGCAGGTCTAGATCCCAGCCCAGACATGTTACAACTAGATGATGGCCAAGCTCTGATGGGCCTGCAGAATGTAGATGACGAACAGGGATATGAGCACCAGGCTGATCCAGACGAGACTCTTCCCCCTGCCGTCCCCTGTGAGGATAGCGGCTCTCAGCAGCTGTTGTTGAAGATTGAGCCTGACCACAGTCTTGAAAGCTTCAAACGCTCCTTCTATTTGCCGGTTGGCCCCAAACTTGTGCCCTCTGTGGACGACTATGATGGTAACAGCGAGGGAGTCTCAGAGTCAGAGTCCGAGGACGAGCTCAGTGAAAACTCTGATTCTCCGTGGCTTCTTAGCAACCTGGTCAACAGGATGATCTCAGAAGGCTCCTACCCAATCAGCTACCCAGAAGAGTGCCTCAAACGCTCAGCCTCCATCTCTGACACCATCTCACCCTCATCGGACCTGGAAACAGATACTTTCAATGAGATGGATTTCTGCAATTCACAAAAGCAGAAATCTGAAGAAAAGTCACAGGAGGTGACCTCTGAAAATTCAGAGATGAGACTGGATGAAGAGAAGGAGAGAGAAGCCAGCTATGTATCTGAAGAGGGACAGAAGGAAAGCAAGAGAACGGACTCTTGTCTGTACATGAGCAACCCCATATATGGCAACGCTACACCCGTCTTTACAGAGGGATTCGAAACGAGGGCAAAGAATTATGAATCGGAGGACTTCCCATCCCAGAACTCATTAAAAAACAAGCAGAAAGAAGAAGAGGAGGAGCCAAATAATGACTTAATGATGGAGAGAATGAAGGAGCTGGAGTCTCCCAGCTTGAGCGAGAGCATAATCAGCGACAAGGACAAGGGACAGGAGACACGGGTCGATCAGCTCACTTTGCAGCGAATCACAGAAGTCAAAAACAGCCTTACACTGGACATCCCAACAGCACAGACCAATCACTGTTTCAGTCTTACGTACTCGACAGATAATGATGAAGATGAGCAAGATACCTCCCCTTTTCTGGAGGATCTTCACAAGGTACCTTCACCCTACGGAAACGAGGCTTACTTGGACAGCTCCCCACCTATTGATGAGAGTGTGCGAGAGTTGAGGAACACAACTTCCGACCGGCCCATCAATGACTCCTTGGCGTATGATTCAATGAAGTACACCCTAGTGGTGGATGAAAACACAACCCTTGAACTGGTGAGCCTGAAGCGCTGTACCTCTGTTCTTAGTGAGGACAGTGATGGACTCTCTACTATCTGTGATGAAGAAGTTGTTGATGAAGATGAAGACATTTATGGGCAGGGCCAGATGGTAAGAGGCATGAGACCTGATTTGCTGTTAAGCTCCTCTGAAGAAGACTCCTCCCCGGAGGCGGATTTACCTTTCTCAAAGAAGTTCCTCAATGTGTTTGTCAACAGCACGTCACGGTCCTCCAGTAAGTGAAATTTAACACTGTGCACAATAGAGTTAAGGGATAGTTCACCCAAAAATCTGCCATTATTTATTCACCTTCATTTCATTCCAAACCTGTACACAAAATTAGATGTTTTGAAAAATGTGTTCAAGCGGGGTTTTTTTGTCCATACAAAGGAAGTCATGGGGTCCAGTGTTGTTTTGGACCCCATTAACTTTCACTTTGAAAGATTTCTTAGCGCCAAAAAAAATGGTTGTATATTAGCAAAATAAATTACCATATTAAATTCACTCCCATTCACAGAGCCATTCTGAGCCCTTTTAGGTCAGTTTTAGAGATTTAGAGATCATTTTACATAATTTAGGAGCCCGTCTTGCTGAACAGAAAGGATATTTAATAATCCTAATGGGATGACATCAGAAGATGAAGGATTTTGTATGACCTGCTTCTAAATGAGTTTTGCATTACTCTGTGACACACACACATATGCACACTCAGAGAGTCTACCTTGGGGCTTATATCTCAGTATACAGTGACATAATGCATCTGCATTATGTGTGTTTCAGGCACAGAGTCCTTTGGGCTTTTCTCGTGCACTATAAATGGAGAAGAAAGAGATCAGACTCACAGAGCGGTCTTCAGGTGAGCAATGCTGCCCACACTATAACCTAAAAACACCTACAGTAGCTCTAATCAAAAAGTTCCAGTCTGGTTTAATGTCCAATCACAAACCCTCAACGAAATCTTAGTTTTATAGTATCTGTTAAAACAGTTAACTGACTGCTCATAATATCTATTGCATGCAATGCAAATGCAAGTTTTAATGCCCATGCCTCAGGTTCATCCCACGACATGCAGATGAGCTGGAGTTAGATGTTGATGATCCATTATTTGTTGAGGAAGAGGAGGATGATTACTGGTACTGTGGGTACAACATGCGCACAGGGGCCAGAGGGATTTTCCCAGCGTACTACGCCCACGAGGTTGTTTGCCAAACAAAAGACCTGATGAGTAAGAATTTTGAAAAAGTTTTCAGGATTTTGTTTTGTGGGGAAAAATATGTATAAAGTTCTGTAAAAATGTCCTTCTAGTAAGCAATGTGTGACTGTTTTATTTTTATTTTATTTCTTTGGCCTTTACATCTGATCTTTTTGTTAAAGCACTTGGTGAGTCAGCATTGTCTGTATACGTGTGTTTTCATAGCAATGAAGAGGAACCCTGCTTGGATGGAAAGCTTTCGAGTGCAGTTCCTGGGTTCGGTGGAAGTTCCTTATCACCAAGGCAACGGCATCCTGTGTGCTGCCATGCAGAAGGTACCGTAAACAGGAAAATGTATTAGTTTGTGCTTTACTTGTGTGAGACTTACTGAATGCACAATGTTACATCATATGATGCAAACAAGAACTAATGTGTTTGTTTTAGTGCAGTCAAAATTAGCGCGTTAACGCATGCGATTAATTTTTTCAGTTTAACGGCGTTAAATATTTTACGCGGAGCTAGGGATTGCTACCCCACTCACAACTGCTGCTTCTGTCTCTTTTTTCTTGATAAGAATTGCATTTATTTAGATGCAGAACGTCTTTACAACCACATCAGATGCGCACTCCAACTTCGCCTCAGCGCCAGGCGCTAGTCAAACAAGCGTGAGGTGGCGAGGGAGCTACAGTAGAACAACAGTGAACTGCGATCAGATGAGATGTTGTCAGGCCATACAGTATGTCAGTAAAAACGAATTTTCCTGTCCTGTCAGCCATCATACTGTGCTCGTAGCACGTGCTCTTCAATTGCACGCACAAATGCGCCGGCGCGCTGTAGTTAAAGAACAGAAACTAAAGATGTTTTTATGACAATACGTTGTTTTCATCATGATAATTATGCAAGAAAAAAAGCACAAGTGCACATAACGAGAGCTCATTAACCTGCACACTTGTACAGACTCACAGCTTTAGTTTTCTGTAGAGTTGTTGAAATTATTTTAAAAGCATCCTGCTTTGTAGTTAGCTGGTGTGACTAGCTTCTGTGTTATAGTGTGTATACTGTGCTCGTAGCACGTGCTCTTCAATTGCACGCACAAATGCGCCGGCGCGCTGTATATAATTTCATATTAAAGCGCAAAAGAAACTGAGCATGCAATGTCGTAGTTATGTCCTCAGCTAAGTCATGAAATTACCAAAAAAGGCGATTAAAGTTGCCTTAAAACTGTGCATGTATGTAAATATTTGTGAAATATGAGTCACATTTAAGAACATGTCTCTGAAATGCAGTGGTTTTCAAAACTCTCCCTCATCTAACACACTCAGTTCAACTCGTCAGCTCATTAGTAGAGACTTTAAGACCAGAAGCATGCCAGAAAAGGTAAAGAGAAAATACGAAGCATATTAGATCCACGTCATGTTCAGCAGCAGCAGCTCTTAAAGTAATATCAGCCAAAATAACCTAATAACCCTGCTGCTGTGATGTCTGTTCATTAAAAAGAACAAAAGAGGAAATCAATAACTTTTGTAGCTTTAAGGATTCATCTGTTTAATTTAGAATTTAGTGTTTGATAACATTATTTTTTGTTGTTTCTACATTAATTAAAGATTGCAAGGGACATTTTGCAATATAAAAGTTTAAAAATTAATGTTAGGTGGGATTAATCGGGATTAATTTCAGAAATAATGTGCAATTCATGATGTAAATTTTTTTAATCGATGACAGCACTAGTTTGTTTGTCTTTCAGATCGCTATTGCAAGGAAGAGGACGGTGCATCTTCATCCCCCATCTATTTGTGAGCTGGAAATAAGCCTGCAGGGTGTGAAACTAGTCATGAGTTTGGATGACGAGTACGACCTTTCAGGGGAGGTAAGAGAGAGAGAAAACTTAAAGGTGCAGCTTTCATTTTTTTGCCCTGCTGGATTGTTTACCCAATCAGTAGTCAGCCGTGATTAATTTATTCTACAAACAAAATATCCGATAAATGGGGTTAAAAAAAGCTAGTAGTATGCAGTAGTAAGTCATTTGATCTCATAGACTTTTTAATATTTATTTATTTATTTTTTGAGTCTTCATCTCATGTATAAATGAATTTGAAAAATAAAATAAATACTATTAATTTCTATATGTGCATGACTATTTATTAGAAAAACACATTTAATACATAGATGTTAAATATACATTGTGAGAATATCTAAATTTTTAGTATTTTGCTTGGATTTTGAGATTTATTAGAATTCCTCTTCTCATTTCTTTTCATAGTTTGACAGATGTAGTCACTTCTTCCAAATGAAAAACATCTCCTTCTGTGGATGTCATCCTAAAAACAACTGGTAAATACACACACATTCATTACTACTTTCTATTTCTTTTAGTAAACCCCAAAACAAGTCTTCATGCATTTTATCAATTTTGGAAGATTTTGCAGGCCAAAATAAGACTGGTCCCTTTCTCTGTGTGTCTTTTTGTAGTTATTTTGGTTTTATCACCAAGCACCCGATGCTGAACAGGTTTGCATGTCACGTCTTCGTCTCTCAGGACTCCATGAGACATGTAGCTGAGTGTGTGGGGTGAGTTTAAACGTCACAATAACATTCACAAGAAACTTTTGAGACTGAGAATAACGAGCCAAGGAGAAAAGAAGAGAGGAGAAAAGAAATTGAGTGATCGGTCTCTGCTCCATTATCAGAGCACAGACCAGATTGCTGTGTGAATTATTAAAGCTTCTCTCTTTTGGAGCAGACAGGAGAGCTGAGTTATGGACCCCAGCAGGAGGCAGCTAGCTTTGCCAAATTACATAATATAACCTTATGAACATATACATTATTTTGCCTTATCATTTAGCACAGAAATGAAGGGGAAAAAGTTAAAGAACAGAAACTAAAGATGTTTTTATGACAATACGTTGTTTTCATCATGATAATTATGCAAGAAAAAAAGCACAAGTGCACATAACGAGAGCTCATTAACCTGCACACTTGTACAGACTCACAGCTTTAGTTTTCTGTAGAGTTGTTGAAATTATTTTAAAAGCATCCTGCTTTGTAGTTAGCTGGTGTGACTAGCTTCTGTGTTATAGTGTGTGCTGGGCTTAAAGGTGGGGTAAGTAATTTCTGGTAGCCAATGTTGATATTTCAAATCACCAAAACAAACACGCCCCTACCCC
>NW_015656312.1:321088-324384 GCF_001515625.1 Sinocyclocheilus rhinocerous
GTTAAAGAACAGAAACTAAAGATGTTTTTATGACAATACTTTGTTTTCATCATTAATAACAAGACAGAAGCTCATCAACCTGCACACTTGTACAGACTCACAGCTTTAGTTTTCTGTAGAGTTGTTGAAATTATTTTAAAAGCATCCTGCTTTGTAGTTAGCTGGTGTGACTAGCTTCTGTGTTATAGTGTGTGCTGGGCTTAAAGGTGGGGTAAGTAATTTCTGGTAGCCAATGTTGATATTTCAAATCACCAAAACAAACACGCCCCTACCCCAAAAGGGTCTCGCCCCTATTTTGATAGCTCCGCCCCACACATACGTACGCATCCCCAAAGTGCTCAAATCTGGGTCCACAAAGCAAAACCAATGTTACACCGTGTCTACGGACGTGAGCAGCGCGGCGCAACAAATCCCCGACAGAAAACTGCTGCCGGGTTCTATTTATGACATGCTGACACAAATTTCAAATGGTTTTCAACGGTCGTTTGATCGCGTCCAGTGTAGGCAGACTTTAGCTGTTGTAGACACGGTGTTACTCACCTACTGAGAAGAAACATAGCAACCTCGGCGTCCGATCGCAGGCCTCCACTCCTTGAGTTCTCTCCAGCGCTGGAAAGCTGATCCGATATTTACACGGGTCCTACTTCTTGCCTTATCGTTCCGCAGACGTTTTCCTCTTTTGTTTTTTATCCGCCATCTCTATCTTTCTGTCACTCGGCTCGGCTAATGTCCGTCCCATGCACTGAAAGCTCTCCCCTCCACATCACGAGTAGACACGCCCCTTATTGCTGATTGGCTACAAGTTTGTTTTGCGATTCGGCCCGAATCAGTTTTCTAAAGTGTTTTTGAAAAATCACTTACTATGCCTTTAATGTCAGAGTATTTAAATGTCTGGGCAGGTAGCACATAGCCTCTGTCGTACCCGCCCCTCTTCCGGTCTTCAGTGTCACAGTAGTTGAAGTAGGTGATGGTTGATTACACGTGTATTGTGTGTTTTAGCCTATTATAGTAATGCTCGTTCTTGTTTTTTTATATTGGCAACATCAATAAGTGAAAGCAATGTGTGTTACTATGGTAATACAGGTCGTATCTGTTTTGGTAGTACTGTGTGTTTTAATGTGAATGGTTTAGCTCCGTGCGAAACAAAGCAACCTCGGCGTCCGATCGCAGGCGTTCTCGCTTCTTGAGTTCTCTCCAGTGCTGGAAAGCTGATCTGATATTTACACAGGTCCTACTTCTTGCCTTATCGTAAGCCTTCTTTTGTTCCGCGTTTTCCTCTTTTGTTTTTTATCCGCCATCTCTATCTAAGTATTAAGTAAGTAGATAGGTAGGTAGATATGAAATTTGCCTGAAAAAACAAACAAACAAACACTCAAAATATGCAATAACCTGCTCCACCCTGTGGAAATAAAAATAAAAAGATTAAAAAGAAAACAAATTGCAAATAAATGAATAAGTAAATGAATAAATTTGAGTTTAGTCCATTTGACATCAAAATTGACCTTATTTAAATTATTATTGAATTCCTTAATATGATCAAATTGATATATATATATAAATCTTTTATTGTTATTATAGTTATATTATAGTTATTACTGCTAAATGTGAAACCTTGCCATTTTTAGCAATACATGACCAATGCAACAGACGAGCAAAACAAATCCATGTTCACAAAGCGCAATGTATGGTCTGATCACGTCTCTGAATGTCTCTGTGTGCTTGTTTCAGACGGGCATTCCAGGAGTACTACCAGGAGCACTTAGAATACGCCTGTCCTACCGAAGATATCTACCTTGAGTAAAGGAGGAAAAGGGTAACCATGGCAACTGCTGTCCCTCACACAGATGTCTGTTCCTGGGCTTGGCCACTACGAGGCGCCTGGCAGCCTTCTCAAATGTAACATAGGCCTCATCTCTTTATTCTCTTCCTCAGTTTCTCTTGTTCTCTCGACATGAACTGAGCTGAATACTTTACACATAGGCTCTTAGTGGTCTGTCTATTTATTTAAATGTGTATCAATTCATTTAATCTCTTCACTGAGATGGATTGCTTGTTTATTTAACTTTTCTACTATATAATTAGGGACATGGTTTTGGGGTGGATACATCGGTTCGATTTCTTTTTTTTTATATATGTATATAGTCCTGGGTGTAGAAAAGGCAAAATATGACTTCACATGTTTGATTGCATGGCTTTGAGGGTTATTGCTCACAAACATACACACGAGAGATCTAACAATGTCTAAAAGCAAAAGGCGATCAGAGGTTTGAGTCTGAAGACCAGGATTGTTTGTAAATATGTATTTGTCCGATTCTGATACATTGCTGAACTGGGTTTGTACTAAACAGGACAGGGCAGTAGGACGTGACCTGGAATCATTGATAGGTCTACAGATTGTCTGTTCCGATGTAGTAGAAGGCTTACTGTACGTTTCTGATTTTACCGCGATGTAAATACTGTACAAATAGAGATGAGTGTAGGTGAATACAGATGCTACAATACATCACGGTATGCAAGTATCCTGCGCCATTTTTCTGCGAATGAAAAAGTGGGACGGATTGCAGGTCGGCAGGCTGGGTGTAGATGGATCTAAAGATGGTTCAGTGAGTCTCATCAAGTCATATCTGGAACATATTTGACCCCAAAATCTCAATAAACAATTAAGAAATTATATTTTGTGCAAAGATGATTATTTTTTTGCAACTGTGACATTACTTTCATATAATTTTTTAACACCCACAATTACTGTAATTCATCCATATGTTTTAGTTTTGGGTTTATTTTTAGTTTTTAGTTGGTTTTCATTGATGACTCTCAGTAATACAGTTATAAAAATCATCCTGACAATATTCTATTTCAAATCAGCATGCAATTAGGGCTGTGCTACAAATGTTACCATTATATGTGACCCTGGACCACAAAACCAGTCTTAAGTCACTGGGGTATATTTGTAGCAATAGCCAAAAATACATTGTATGGGTCAAAATGATTGATTTTTCTTTTATGCCAAAAATCATTAGGATATTAAGTAAAAATCATGTTCCATGAAGATATTTTGTAAATTTCCTACTGTAAATATATCAAAACTTAATTTTTGATTAGTAATATACATTGCTAAGAACTTCATTTGGACAGCTTTAAAGACGATTTTCTTAATATTTACATTTTTTTGCACCCTCAGATTCCAGATTTTCAAAGAGTTGTATCTCGGCCAAATATTGTCCTATCCTAACAAACCATACATCAATGGAAAGATTATTTATTCAGCTTTCAGATGATGTATAAATCTCAATTTC
>NW_015656312.1:324451-340072 GCF_001515625.1 Sinocyclocheilus rhinocerous
GGCGATTTTCTCAGTATTTTGATTTTTTTGCACCCTCAGATTACAGATTTTCAAATAGTTGTATCTCAGCCAAATATTGTCCTATCCTAACAAACCTATTTATTCAGCTTTCACATGATGTATAAATCTCAATTTCGAAAAATTGACCCTTATGACTGGTTTTGTGGTCCAGGGTCACATATATAAATAACTTACAATGATTATATCATTCATATCAATATTTATTCATATAATTAGTAGTAATAATAATAATAATAATGGAGGGTGAGGTGAGGGAATGTGCTTAATTGTCATGAAACAATCAGAAAATAGGTTTTATTTTCTTCGTGCACAATAAAATGTATATATTTTTCATTTAATTTTGGGGTAAAATATTACTCGGATATCGACTTTGTGTGATTCATCCGGCTGGCTATGCTATAGCACAGTCCTTTGGGCATTCAGTCAGATAATATTTCTCCAGCTCTCAAAGCTGACAGCCCCTCTACTTACTATTGTCTGCTGTCTTGTATGATCGTCAGGTTGGATTGACACTTTTAAGCCTGATATAGCCCACCTCTCTTGCTTTCAACATTTGCAGGTAGATATTTCAGAGAGATGCAGTGCTTATAGACAGTAAGCATAACGAGTAAAAAGACTGTCCCAGTTCATTGGGAAACACACTGAATGCAGGAGTATTTTACCAGTGGACTGGATAATTTACTGCTCCGTTAATTTGCAGGACAAATACTGCTTCATATTACACCACTAAAGAATAAAATACCCTTATTCTGTCCTGAGAAGCAATGAATAAGTGACTGTCATTTATGTAGATGCCATGTGATTATATAATAAGCTCAGGACATCAGAAAACAATCCTCGTGCATTGTTTTATCTCTCTGAGTCGGTCACAGATGCCGATCGGTAGATGCGATTGTTCAGCTCTCTTACTTCTAACTAGCCCTTGTCCTGACCTTGACCGGCGCTGCTGAGACTGAACAGAGCAGATCCCCCTGCTGACTTCATACAATAATGACCTACAATAATATTTACCTCATTCAATATGCTGAATGCAATCCAGGATCATGCCACAGCTCACAATCAGAATCATGATGTAAAAACATTCAGGTAATATTACAGGAAAATGTGTGTAGTTCTATTTAAAAATGGCTTGATATGTCCAAGATGCTATATGTGGAACATGGATAGGTCAAAATTATGAAGAGATGGCATATTTAAGACATTTTTTTCATCACATCCTGTCGGGTAACTTCCTGTTTTATTATCTAGAAATGAAGGGCTGCGTTTGGAATGAAGCGGAATATTAGCATACTGCATACTACATACTGTGTAAACCTCATTACATTGCATGTTAATTCAGCAAGTAATCATTTTGGAAATAAAAATGCTTATTTTTGCATTTTAAACAGAAATCCGTCTTAAGATTTATCAGTCTGTCAAAATAATAAATCAAGGAGATGACAAACATCACAGCTGATATTTCATGTACTAAATCCTGCATTGAGGGATTCAGCGTCCTGTTCTTTGTGGTGTTTTATATTGCACATTTTGGCAAAACATCTGCATTTTTCATGCACACTGCACTGGGGTATACTAGTATGCATAGTATGGTAGTATGCTATTTTGAACACAGCCCAACGTTACCTGCTAACCTGAGCCTGCAATCTGTTTCCATGGTTACCCGTTCATTTGTGACGGTGACACTCTCACGGAAGGAGTTTTATGTTTTAAATGTGTCTTGTTTTTGGTTAGATTGCTGTAAATATTCTAGAGTCAGGATCACCATGCTGTGTCCTTTCTGTTGAGTATGTTATTGAGATTAATATGTAATTTTAAAAGAAATAATATAATAATAATGTTGACGATAACAATCTTACAACCAAAAGCCAACTGTGATGGGGTGAAAAGATATAAATAGCTTTGAATTAGTATTTGTATCTTTCCTTCATCTGCTTTACATTGGTATACATCTGTTGTTGGATGTGTGGTCACCATGTGCGGAATAACATGCAATCGCTGGCGTTCTAACAGATCCGTCAGATCTTCACTCACAAACAGACATGCATCGAATGCTCAAAAACTCATTCATCATTGAAGTGAATGGGTCAAATCAGCAATTTTGTCTCATTTATGAACAAATATCAATCAGAGCTCTAAATCCTTAGTAATGACAGTTACATTACATTTTTGTGTGTGTTCATACAGTAAATGAATATCTTAAATATTTTAGCCTTCACTTTAGCAATTTGTAGTGACAAATTGGCTGTGAAACCCCTAACACATTCAGGCAGAGCATCTAATACTTCTTGATTACTTAAGCTTGGGTAGCTGAAACACAATTACAAGAAATACAAAGTTCTGGACTAAAACGTACATAATTCAGTCCTTCACTGTATAACGGAAACAGCTTCAGTATGACAAAACTATGTATCTTGTATCTTTAAAAATGACAACTTGTAAAGAAAAAATCAAAAACAATCTCACTGCCTTGTCATGGATTTGGTCTTATGAATAAAATACTATATGCTTGATGTCACCAAAGTGTTTCTGAGCAGTGTTATTTTAGATACTATTACAGTTTTTTTAATTAATATATTGAATTGATAATTGATCAAAAATATTGTATTAATATTTTGAAATTATTAAGTTTTTATATTATTTTTTATATTTTATATTTAATTTTAACGTTTTAGTCATTGTGTTGTTTTGTTATTTCTAAAAGATGTTTGTATAGTTTTTTTATTAATTTTTGTTTGTTTTTTAGTTTTATTTATTTTGGTACACCAATTTTTTTCAAGTAACATTATATATTTTATTTTAGTATTTATTTTTTAGATTCAGTTAACTACTGTATAATAACCCTGCTTTTGAGTTTGCTTGGCAAAGGTGACACTTCGCCTCTTTGTGGGACTGATGCTGGTGGATGTCAACTCTGTAAGTTCTCTGTGTCATGTTTGTCATCTACATTTGAGGCTGTCCATAAACTGCAAATGTTAAAATAATGTGAAATTAAAATAATCTACTTCTCAATTAAAATGCTAAAAAACACAAAATCAAGTTTCTTTTTCTCCTCAACTATTGTTTTATTTAAGAACATACAGTGCTTAACTTCTAGAATTACAAAATGAATCATTATTAATGAATGTAATATCTCATATATTTAATAGATCAATATTTTTGGTGGGGTAGGGCGTTCAAATATTATGAAGGGCCTTGGAGCTGAAAAGAATAAAAATCACTGCCCTAGTAAAAAAAAAAAGAGCTTTTTAATTTGCACTGTTTAATTTCTACCATGCAAATATAATGTGATAATATACATATTTAATTAGTATATTAATATACGCATTTTTCTATACTCTCTAATAAATGGGTTGCCATTCAGCTAGTTCAGCCTTGTATACTGTACGATTGACGAGGAGGAATAACTCAAGACCTGTGTTCTTTCTTTTATTTCTAAATATCACTCCATAATTAAGATTCAGTGTTAAACGCAGACTGATATTGAATGGATCTCAAAAGACAGTATGACATAAACATTCATACATTTGTGCTTAACAATAAACACCTTTCATAACTGTAAAACTCCTCTATTCCCTTTGAAACAAGTCACTGTAAACAGCCTATTATTATATCAGTGAACTAGTCAGAGCCACATTTTGGTCTGCAAACTGAGAGATGAGTGAGAAAATTAATAACTGTAACACTGTATTTTTTATAAAATCTATTCATTTGTTTTCCTTCAACAAAGAACCTCTGACATAAAAGACATTTTTACAAAAAACAAACAAATATTATATATATATATATATATATATAATCAGTAAATTAGAATGATTTCTGAATGATCCTGTGACACTGAAGACTGGAGTAACGATGCTCAAAATTCAGCTTTGCATCACAGTAATAAATGACATTTTTAAGTATTAATAGAAAAATAATATTTTTTCCTGTATTGTTGTTAAAATAAATGCAGCCTTGGTGAACACAAAAGACTTCTGTGAAAATCATGTTTTACTAATCTTACTGACCCCAAACTTGTGAAAAATAATGAATGTATAACTGTAATTGTTTATGTAAATATATTTCACTTTTGATAATTTTTTCTCTTACTGGTCCGTAATTCAACAGGATGTTTGTCATGTCGACCCCGTCCAGTTGAACATCAGGTAACGCAGCTCCAGCCAGTTTGGCAAAGGTGGGCAGAATGTCCAAAGAGCTGGCCAGAGCACGGGTCACACCTTTGAATGATGGGAACATATACATTAAATCCACATTGTATATTTCTTGCTGCTGGATTCAGACGCAGGACTGTTTATCTCTGAGCACCTGGTTGGATGGATCCAGGCCAATATGCGATGGCCGGCTCTCTCATTCCTCCTTCATAAGTCGTGCCTTTGCCACATTTCATCAGTCCTGCGTTTCCCCCACGAGACTTCCGCATGAGCTCTGGCCTGGGAATGCACACAAATATAGATGTTAAGGCAAATGGAAAAACACAAAGCATGGACTAAGGAGAAACACTTACCCGTTGTCACCAGTGAAGAAGATGAGAGTGTTGTTGATCACACCCGTCTCCTCCAGAGTTTGCAGAATCTTCCCCACAGTGCCATCAAACTCCATCAGAGAGTCACCGAACGGCCCACGGGGAGACTTCCCTGCATAGTCTGCACCTGCATACTGAGGGTAGTGTGTGTGCTGGAGAGACCAGGCAAAAACTCATTAAGATCATAACATTCTGATAAAAGTAAAACTCCCATTTATTTTAAAATACATTTTGTAAATCTTTCAAGAAAGACCTACCATGCGCTCTGAGATTGTTGAATGATGCTAAACAGTATAGAAACCTTTAGAAAATCAGTGCGGTTTCCACTTTTGATTTTAATTGTATTTAAATTTAAAATGGAAAAAAAAAAAAGTAATTAATCTTTATCATTTATTTAAATATTTAAATCATTATTTATTCATCTGAATTATTTAGCTCATTATTATTTAATTCATAATTATTTAGTTTAGTTCAAGTCCAATTATCAGTGAAGAACTACACTTCCCACAATCCTCTTTGGCTCATCCAATCAGAAAAGTCACTGTTACCAAGGAAATGGGAACTGTGCCAAAAGAAGTAATCAGACACTCCCATGAAGCATTGCGAATGACATAATCAAGTCCTCCCTACACTCCCAAACAACTTATATTTTAATGTTTTGCAATAAATAAATAATCAAATATATATATATATATATACAGTGGTGTGAAAAAGTGTTGGCCCCCTTCCTGATTTCTTATTTTTTTGCATGTTTGTCACACTTTAATGTTTCAGATCATCAAACAAATTTAAATATTAGTCAAAGATAACACAAGTAAACACAACATGCAGTTTTTAAATGAAGGTTTTTATTATTAAGGGAAAACAAAATCCAAAACTACATGGCCCTGTGTGAAAAAGTGTTTGCCCCCTAAACCTAATAACTGGTTGGGCCACCCTTAGCAGCAACAACTGCAATCAAGCGTTTGCGATAACTTGCAATGAGTCTGTTACAGCGCTGTGGAGGAACTTTGGTCCACTCATCTGTGCAGAATTGTTGTAATTCAGCCACATTGGAGGGTTTTAGAGCATGAACCGCCTGTTTAAGGTCATGCCACAGCATCTCAACAGGATTCAGGTCAGGACTTTGACTAGGCCACTCCAAAGTCTTCATTTTGTTTTTCATCAGCCATTCAGAGGTGGACTTGCTGGTGTGTTTTGGATCATTGTCCTGCTGCAGAACCCAAGTTCGCTTCAGCTTGAGGTCACGAACAGATGGCCGGACATTCTCCTTCAGGATTTTTTGGTAAACAGCAGAATTCATGGTTCCATTTATCACAGCAAGTCTTCCAGGTCCTGAAGCAGCAAAACAGCCCCAGACCATCACACTACCACCACCATATTTTACTGTTGGTATGATGTTCTTTTTCTGAAATGCAGTGTTACTTTTACGCCAGACGTAATGGGACACACACCTTCCAAAAAGTTCAACTTTTGTCTCGTCAGTCCACAGAGTATTTTCCCAAAAGTCTTGGGGATCATCAAGATGTTTTCTGGCAAAACTGAGACGAGCCTTTGTTCTTTTTGCTCAGCAGCGGTTTTCGTCTTGGAACTCTGCCATGCAGACCATTTTTGCCCAGTCTCTTTCTTATGGTGGAGTCATGAACACTGACCTTAACTGAGGCAAGTGAGGCCTGCAGTTCTTTGGATGTTGTTGTGGGGTCTTTTGTGACCTCTTGGATGAGTCGTCGCTGTGCTCTTGGGGTAATTTTGGTCGGCCGGCCACTCCTGGGAAGGTTCTCCACTGTTCCATGTTTTTGCCATTTGTGAATAATGGCTCTCACTGTGGTTCGCTGGAGTCCCAAAGCTTTAGAAATGGCTTTATAACCTTTTCCAGACTGATAGATCTCAATTACTTTCTTTCTCATTTGTTTCTGAATTTCTTTGGATCTCGGCATGATGTCTAGCTTTTGAGGATCTTTTGGTCTACTTCACTTTGTCAGGCAGGTCCTATTTAAGAGATTTCTTGATTGCGAACAGGTGTGGCAGTAATCAGGCCTGGGTGTGGCTAGAGAAATTGAACTCAGGTGTGATAAACCACAGTTTTAACAGGGGGGCAAACACTTCTTCACACAGGGCCATGTAGTTTTGGATTTTGTTTTCCCTTAATAATAAAAACCTTCATTTAAAAACTGCATGTTGTGTTCACTTGTGTTATCTTTTACTAATATTTAAATTTGTTTGATGATCTGAAACATTAAAGTGTGACAAACATGCAAAAAAAATAAGAAATCAGGAAGGGGGCCAACACTTTTTCACACCACTGTATATAAGATAAATAGTGACTCGTGTCCTAGAAATTAATCAATGAATTAATTAATATATGAATTTAATGAAGTATTGTATGCTCTGTTAAGGGACTCACTTGTATTGTGCATTACATTTGTTATTATGCTTACAGATTGAGAAATGTCCGATGCTGTCTCGTGGCCAGACAAACTTGCTTGGAGGTGTGCTGAAATGCATCTGTGGTTTTCACACTCCAAAGGTAACATTAATGTAGCAAGTATTTTTTGTTAGTATTATTTACTGAAATGGTTTTCTTTCTGAATTGTTACATGTATTTTTTTTGGGCTGTCTTAAACAGCCAACTGCCAGCCCTACTGGACCAGCACAAAGGGTGGTGGAACAACCTGCTGCTGCTGCTGGAACAGCTTATTATTTATAAATAATATTTACAATTTCTTAATAAAATATTTTAAAATAAATAAAAATAAAAAATGGGAAACTGGAAGGTGATTCAAAAATTCTCAAAAGCAGGTGTACAAATGAATGCATGAATATAAATGAAAGTATACTGGATAACAGGTGGATTTGGTTTTACTTTTCTCAAGAAACAAAAATGATGCATTTGGTTTTACCTGGAGGGGCTGCACACGGAACTCGTGACGTAGAAGTCGGTAAAACGCAGCCCGCGCGCCGCCAGTCGGTCTAAATTCGGGGTGAGAGAGCTCGGGTGTCCGAAACACCCCAGATCACCGTAACCCAAATCATCGGCGAACAGCAGCACAAAGTTCGGCGGCGTTGCTCGCGCACACTGAGCTGTGATCAGTGCAAACAACGCGATTACACTCAGTAAATCCATAATCTGACACGCAGTTTACAAAATCTTAAACATTTCTGAAAACGTTATTTAGGTAGCATGAAAGTTCCTGCTCTGTTCCGCTTTGTTATCAGCCTCAGTTCCTTCCTTTGCCCTCAGTTTATTGCTGTCATTCACATCTCGCTGGAGTCTTTCATGTTTTGTCCTTGTGGATCATGTGATCACCGACACGCGGTCAGGGGGCTGATGGGATATGTGGTTTATTATCCAGAGACGGCGTACATGTGCACCATGAAGTTCGGTTTGAATAATTGTTTCGTGTGGATTATGATATTTTATTTTATTTTATTTGAGCAACAACATCTACAAAATTCTTCAAAACTTCTCAATTTGTGTTCCACTGAAAAGAACGGCGTCCGCAGCAACATGATGGTGAGTAAATATCAATATTATTTCCATATTTGTGCGAGCTATGCTTCAGTTTAAAGGCACAATATGTAAGTTTTTTTAAATTAAAATATCCAAAAACCACTAGAACAGTGTTATATATTTTGCTGACTTGTGCACTTAGGCTACATTATCCCAAATGTTTCGAAGACTATTTAAATCCAGAGAAATAAGCAATTTTAACTAGTGACACGGAAATTAATGAGGAAAAAATATATATCTTTAAAAATCAGTAACAAAAAAAAACTAATAATAGGCTAACTAATAAAGTTGGGCATTAATGCAAATGGAAAAATCAAGCGTTTATCAAAGGGAATAATTTAAAATGGTATGCTTATCTATTTTTTCAATGTGTTAAAGAAATTAAATAGTTTTTGAGAAATACAGTGCGGTCCAAAAGTTTGAGACCCCATAGTAAAATGCCTTTATTTTGCATTCTTTACTAAGTTTATATAGATTTTGTCATTATGATTATATCGTCAATATCATATCAACAATTTTTGTGAAAAATCTAATTCATTTTTAATAATGATTTCAGAATTTATTAGTATTTTATTAGGCCATAAGTCACCTTTTTGCATTAATGAAAGCAGCACTCAAAATTATATGAAGGAAATATGGTAATAATGTTTCTAAGAACGTGGAGTTGACAATGTCAAAGTCATACATTTATTTAGCCTACTAAGTCCTATGGATGTATGGTCTCAGTGTTTTTGACACAATTAATTAATTAATTAATTAATTGAATTCATTTCATTGTTATGCTTGACCAATGGCAGGTGATTAATCTGGCATAATCTTCAGCGTGGTGTTGGGCTATCTGCAGTCTTCTGTGGATGTTTTAAAAGCATTTCATTGTCAACAAGGGTTGCTCCTGCTGTGTAGATGCACATAGGACTCAAACTGTATTTTGAGAGCAAAATACTGCTATGCAAATGTCCAATCTCACTAGAAATGGCCATCTGTTTGCAGTTCAGCCCTCTGCCACTGTAGGTCACTGTTTCATAAACGCTGGAGCTCTAGTCTCACAGCACACTGGAGCTGCAGCGATTGATGGCTTCGATCATTAATCTCTCATTAGAGGCAGTGAGAGCAGGGGTGCAGTGTCCGGCCGCAGTCCTTTACATCGGCCTGTGCTTGCTTTGCTTGTGCTACAACGTGACAATCAGTCAATTAAATGAATGGGGGATCAAATAGATTGCTCCACTAGCTGGAGGAGGTGAACGTCAGTGCCGATTTTCAGGGAGAGAAGGAAATCTAGCATGCTCTGCATTCGAATTGCACTGCCTTCACAGTAGTGTTGTTTTTGGCGGCCTGTTTTAATTTTAGTTTTAGTCTAGTCTTTGTGTGAAACTGTCATTTTAGTTTTTATTAGTTTTAGTCACGTTCATACTCTTTTTAGTGATAAAGGTTCGTTGACGACGACATTTAGTCATAATTTTCGTTGACCAAAGCAACACTACTTCACAGTTCACACGCACAGAAGTGAGAGATGGGAGGTACCCCTTACCTGAAGAAGATTTCAGTGCAGGAATAAGAAATATTACATGATCAATATGCTTGAATTAGGAAATGCCAAAAATGTGCAGACTTGAGGAATTAATTAACATAATGGTCTCTGTTCAAAGCATTTCATGTATACTACACTCTAAAAAATGCTGGGTTAAATACAACCCAGTGCTGGGTAAAACAGGGACAAACCCAGCAATTGGGTTGTTTTGACCCAGCGGAACCCCATTTAGAGTGTAAGATTTATTATGCATGAACCCTCACTCTTTCGAGAACACTAAATCAGTGTTTCTTAACCATGCACGGGGCCGGGGCCCACTACGGGCTCTCAGCAAATTTCCAAGGGGGCTGCAGGATGATTTAAAAGTATTGAAATTAATAAATTATTATTAATATATTAATCAAATTAAAATGTATCTCTAATATGAAATTAACATGCTAAAAACACATAACATCTTTCTTATTTCCATTAATATCTATTTATTTGACTGAAGAACATACAGAACTTCTAGGATCACAATCATGATTCATGATTAATTCATTTAATATATCAATATATTTTTGGAGGCTAAGGGCCTTTGAATATTGTGTTGGACAACAGAGGGATTTCAAGTGGAAAAAGGTTGAAAACCACTGCACTAAATGGTTCAATTAAAACTGAATCAAATAATAAATCACCCTTCATTGTCAACCTTTAGACTCATTGAGGAGAGTTGTACTGTTGCTTTTCAGTATTCAGATGTCTTTTGGTTGGTGCACAGTTTAAATTGGAGGAACCCGAGAAATAGAGACCAGAATATCATTACCATCTACCACTGTGTTTGACCAAAAATACTGTAAAAGCAGTAATATTGTGAAATATTACTACAAATTAGAATAGATGTTTTCTATTTGAATTTATCTTAAAATTTAATTTATTCCTGTGATGCAAATCCGAATTTTCAGCATCATTACTCTTCAGTGTCACATGATCCTTCAGAAATCATTCTAATATGCTGATTTGCTGCTCAAGAAACATTTCTTATTAGCACAGTGTGCTTAATATATTTTTGTGGAAACTATAATAATTTTTTTTTTCTTATTCTTTGATTAATAGAAAGCATTGATAAATTGTTTTGATTCACCATTCACTTTCACATGCCCATTCAGAGATGACCTACATTCAGTTTGGCACGAGTGTGTGTGGTATTAGAGTAATGAAGGCAGGTGGAGAGAGAATGAGAGGAAAGGGAATGAGAAACCGTGAGATGCTCTAAAATGTCTCCCTTTTACCCTTTGTTGAAATATTCTCTCTCTCTCTCTCTTTTGCATGCCTGTTTGCTTCCATCCCAAGCTGTTTTTTTGTTTATTTATCATCTCCTGAAAAGACAATTATCTTTGCCCCAGTGACCGGCGGCCGTGTTAGATGACTTTAACTGAGTCTGGCTGCGTTCCTGCTGGCGGAGGCGGAGGAAGAGCAGGCCCTTACATCACGCCCGCATCGCCACCGATACATTTGGCACGCCGCATTGATTCTTAGGGCGTTAAATCCTGGCCGCAGTGTACAGTCAGCTTGGATACTTGAGGTAAAGGATGCTATCTCATCATCTCACCATATTACGTAGCCAAACTTCGGCCACTTGACTTCTTTCCTTCCAGGTCGTCGTTTGATCTCTGATTCCGTGTTAATGAGTTCGTTAAGTAATTGTGAGTAGAGCAAACCTGACCTTTTAAATTTGCTTTAAGTACTAAAATATGCCATTGCAAAGAAAGTCTTCACATTTCACCAATGCAGGAAGTGAAGATTTTGTAAAGATCAAAGATCAGCTGACGGTAATTTTCTGTAATGAGTCCATGTCTGGTACTTCAGCAGCCATTTGCATTGTGTGTTAGTGATTTAAACCTACTTTTGAGAGTATCCTGCAGACAGATGCTCATTAGTCTCGCAGAGCCAGGCTTTGACTTTCAGCATAATGTCTGGTGCACTTTGCAGCTTTAGTCTGGCCAAGAAGTGCCCACTTAAGAATCTGACTTGCATGTAAAATGATTGTAACGTAGGTCGGGAAGAAGGAGGCGGGAACCGGCAAACGCTCAAAGAAAACTTTAATAAAATAAACAAACACAAAATGACGACTGTCGCGCACAAACAAAACACAAAATAAAATCCAGGCCTGGTCCTCTCTTGTCCAACACTGTCGTCACTCCTCCTTTATCCTTCCGGAGCTTCTCCGTGAGACCAGTGAGTGGCGCAGGTGTGTGTAGACGACTGACGCACACAAAACACAAAATAAAATCCAGGCCTGGTCCTCTCTTGTCCAACACTGTCGTCACTCCTCCTTTATCCTTCCGGAGCTCCTCCGTGAGACCAGTGAGTGGCGCAGGTGTCGTGCATTAGCATTTACTCCACCGGCCTCGCTCCATTCCCACGGCTCTCGGCCCCGCCCCTCTCGTCACAATGATCAACCACAGTTTGTTTTTATTTATTTATTTTTAATATGATACTTAGGAGCAGGTAAACTTGAAATTGATGATGAATAGCATGGTAAATAGGACGGTAGTGTCTGCAAGTGATTGTATGGAAAACTTTTATTTATTCATTTATTTATTTTTTAAATTAACCTTAAATACACCAGGCAAGTCACTTAAGAACAAGTTCTTATTTTCAACAACAGCCTGACATTGTGTGGCAAAATTGTATAAAATATGTTTTCCATCTGAAAAAAAAAAGATTTTTTTTTTTCATTTATAAAATTAAATATCTTATAAATTGTTCAGTTTTTTTCTGTACAAGCTTTATAAGCAATGAGCTCTTAAGTATCAAAGATATTTATATATTTATTATCATCCAGTATATCATATAATATATCTATATGATCTGTATATATAAAACATTTAATAGATATTTTATTTGTTAAATAATTCAGATAATTCATATCATTTTTAAAATTGAATTTTAATTTAATTATTAAAATAATTGTAAAAAAATCTATCTATATATATACATTCTGTTCATAATGGTATTTGTAGCTTTTAAAATACATTTCAATACCTTTTTAAAATACAACGCTTAAAAACAGTATTGAAAAACAGTAAAAATGTATTTTGAAAACTAAAAATATTTCAAATAGTTTTTGACAATGTTTGTCAAGACCCCTGTTCCTTTTTGTTGTACTCCATTTAGGTGCTTTTGAACGTGCCTTATGTTAAACGCATCAAATCAGAGAGAGATGTACCAGAAACTGGCCTAAAATTGTACTGAGATTCTGACTGATTACTTGGCTAGTCAGTCATTCAAACACCTACAGGTCAATTTTGAAAACATGTAGTATTCAGACCCAGCCAATCAGCATAAAACTCTCAGTTTTAAATCACCCTTAGTGTTATTGTGTGTACAGTGCATCAGACGGTCTGTGGGCGAGTTGTGCTGTCTGAGACTGACTCTGGATGCTCATTAGCAACTTAAGAGAGTTTTAATGCTTTGTTTCAGTTCTCTGGGCTTCATTTTTCTTCTAGTTCTGTGTCTGTCTTAGATACGTTGTTTATTCTCTCAGAGCTGAGCAGAGTTATTGATGGCATGTTCTGTAATTGTATGTCTATTAGTGGAGCTAAAGCAGAAGCACCCAAAAACGTAAATCCTGAAACAAATCTGTTGTGTAACCTAAATTAAGACAGTGATTTATGTTTATTATGCACAAATTACAGTCTTTATGATGTTGGAAGCAGATAAAATCTGCAAAAAGTCTTTAGGACTACATAATAATGATTTACATTTTGCCTGTTCCTCGCATAATATGCTTTCAGTAGACTTTGAATATAGTGCATTAGTAGGGTCTACTTTTTTTTGGTGCCTTTTACTGCTTTTTTAATAACTAAGGTCATCATATGGAAAAGGGCAGTGTAAGCGTTCTTTCTTAATAATTCTCCTTTTCTGTTCCACTGAAGAAATATCAGGTTTGGAATGACATGAGGGTGTGTAAACAACAAAAGTACTGTGATTTTTGGGTGGACTATCTCTTAAAGTTGCATTCCAGTAATCTTATTTGAGGTAACCTGTACTGCAAGTGAAACAGGCAATGACTTTTGGTGTATAGATCTTATCAGCATTGAAGGACTAATGAAGTCCGTATTTAATGAGACAGATAGATGAAGAGCCACTCATATGCTTTACCTGATGCAGTGCACACTGAAGTATGCGAAGCGCCTGAGTTTGCCTTTAAATAAGAACTTTATATTCAGGATGTGTGGCAGAGTCTGACAGAGAGAAAGAGAGAGAGACAAACGGATACAGAGAGACAGGTGAATATCTGCAGTGCTTCAGTCACACTGAGTGGAGTGCTGAAGAGTCTGGTCCACCTTTATCAGTCTCAATCAATCAACGTTGCCAAATGCATTGAAAACTGGCCAAACTGAAAAGCAATATACAACAAACAAATATACAGTGAGTATATGTTGTGACATTGAAATCAATCGATCACCAAACACCATTTATCAAAAGACCTGCATTCTGCTCAACTAACTATCAATGAATAATTGAACAATGACGTGAGGGAGAAAGAAATATGACGAGAGAGAGAGAGAGAGAGAGAGGAGGGATCTTAATCTTAACCTCTCTCTCTCTCTCTCTCCGTCTGTTGTTGGACAGCAGATAAAGCTGTTGAATAATTCAGGGCGTCTTGAGTGCCTCCTTTTGGTTGTTTCTGGCTGTTAGCTGCTCTTTGAAATGACTGAGGCATGCGGAGAGAACAAGTGCTTGAGAGCGTGAAAGGCACTATGGAGAGAGAGAGATACAATCCTGCTGTAATATTATAAGTGTATTGTTTTACAGGGGAAAATGTGACCTAAATGTTGAAAACGAGGAGCAAACAAGATGGTTAGAGGGTGAAAATAAATTGATGTGCTGTATCAGAGAGATTTGTCAGTTGCTGTTGAGAGCCTTTGAACGTATATACAATCTAGAAAGCAAAAGTGTCGCAAACCATCAGCTTGAGATAACAGTTTGTCAATAAATTCAGTTTGCAATGTGCTGTTTTAAATTGTAATATTATTTCACAATATTACTGTTTTTACTGTATTTTTGATCACATAAAAACAGGCTTGGTATGCATAAGAGACTTGTTTCAAAAACCAACAGACATTTGTATTTATTGTTTTTATTAGCCCTAGGGCTGGACGATATGGCCAAAATTTATATCGCAATATATTTCTTAAAGGGATAGTTCACCCAAAAATGAAAATTTGATGTTTATCTGCTTACCCCCAGGGCATCCAAGATGTACGCGCATGGCATCCGGTGAGTGAGGTGTGTACGCGCTCTGGCGTAGTTTACGTTAATGGGTGTGTTGTCGCGGGAGGAGCAAACGACAGACACAATTTTGATTTGTCTGTGCATGTTTTTTTTTACTCTCATAGATTTTGTTACCATTGCCATGCATTATACGACTGATAGACTGCAACGGCTGGACTTAAAAATCATCATATGTGTTCTACTGAAGAAACAAAGTCACCTACATCTTGGATGCCCTGGGGGTAAGCAGATAAACATCAAATTTTCATTTTTGGGTGAACTATCCCTTTAATTTCGGTCAATACGATATAATTCCGATATCGATATGAACACTATTAAAAAAAAGCCTCATAAAATCTGCCAAGAATGCCCACAACAGATGTCTGTACCTGAAAACTTCTGAAAAATTACTTTTCCAAGTCTATGAAACCTCCTCCTATAAAACTATATAATATTTAAGAAAAAAAAACCCAGCACAAATAAATTAATGTTTACCTTATATCAAACTATAGGCTGACATGCACTACCAGTCAAAAGTTTTTGAACAGTAAGATTTTGAATGTTTTTTAAAGAATTCTCTTCTGCTCACCAAGCCTGAATTTATTTGAAAAATACAGCAAAAACAGTAACATTTTGAATTTTACTATTTAAAATAACTTTTCTATTTGAAAATATTTTAAAATGTGATTTATTCCTGTGATTTCAAAGCTGAATTTTTAGCATCATTACTCCAGTCACATGATCCTTCAGAAATCATTCTAATATGCTGATTTGCTG
>NW_015656312.1:342842-354395 GCF_001515625.1 Sinocyclocheilus rhinocerous
CTGCCAAGAATGCCCACAACAGATGTCTGTACCTGAAAACTTCTGAAAAATTACTTTTCCAAGTCTATGAAACCTCCTCCTATAAAACTATATAATATTTAAGAAAAAAAAACCCAGCACAAATAAATTAATGTTTACCTTATATCAAACTATAGGCTGACATGCACTACCAGTCAAAAGTTTTTGAACAGTAAGATTTTGAATGTTTTTTAAAGAATTCTCTTCTGCTCACCAAGCCTGAATTTATTTGAAAAATACAGCAAAAACAGTAACATTTTGAATTTTACTATTTAAAATAACTTTTCTATTTGAAAATATTTTAAAATGTGATTTATTCCTGTGATTTCAAAGCTGAATTTTTAGCATCATTACTCCAGTCACATGATCCTTCAGAAATCATTCTAATATGCTGATTTGCTGCTGAAAACGCATTTATGATGTTGAAAACAAATGAGTAGATTTTTTTCAGGATTCTTTGATGAATAGAAAGTTCAGAAGAACAGCATTTATCTGAAATAGAAATCTTTTGTAACATTATAATCTTTTTGATCAATTTAAAGCATCCTTGCTAAATGAAAGTATTCTAAATAAAATAAAATTTCAGCGCTAAATAAAATGTCTATAATTTCCAAAAAAAAATTATACTGACTACAAGCTTTTGAATGGAATAGTGTATAATGTTATAAAAGCTTTTTATTTCAGATAAATGCTGATCTTTGGATCTTTCTATTCATTAAAGAGTCTATGCTTTCAAATAGAAAGCAGTTATTTTAAATAGTAAAACATTATTCAAAAATGTTTTTAAACATTACAAATCTTACTGTTAAAAAACTTTTGACTGGTAGCGTAGGCTGATTATTCTTATAGATTGAAACAAATGTGCTTCAGCCAGGATAAAGAATATGAAAAGTGCTCTGAGTTGCTGCAGAAAAAAATTGAGCAACAACAAAAACATGTTGCTGGAGACGGGCTTATTATTAAAAATGCAAATTCATTTTCTGCCAGCAGGAGGCGCTTTTAGAGTGATAAAACACTGGTAATGTATATCGAAATATCGGAAATGTGTTTAAAAATCATATCACCGTTATTGAAAAAAATTATATCGCGATACATATTGATATTGAATTATTGTCCAGCCCTAATTAGCCCTTGTATGTAGGCTATTATAGACGCCATATATATATATATATATATTTTTTTTTTTTTGTGAATACACACAAGACTGTAATAGAGATCTCCACAGTCCATTCAATGGGTTGTACTCTCTTAACGGTCTCAAGTCATGTTTAAATTTCACAAAATATTTTTCTGGAGTTTTGTGGGACCAGGAATTGTTTTGTAAAGATGTGTGTTCACTATTGCATCAGCTCAAATATCAAAAGCAATGGAAAAAAAAAAAACTACTACAAACCATTGAACAAACGGTATGTCTGTCCCTCACAGACTCATTTTCATTCATGAAAAAAATAAATATGCCATCTACCCTGACTCCAATGCAGAGGATTTTCTATTTGTCTGTAAAACTTAAATAAACTCTGATCCACTACTACAGTGCAAACATAGTCCACTTCCATGATGATGCTGGTGGTGATTTAAATGATCAGATGGCTATCTGTCCCAAATGCATCTTGGGCACTTGGCCGTTTCACGAATCACGATCAATAAAAATGACATTAGCAAGTCTAAGTACACCCTTTTATAGCAGCGTTAACAAAGTACTATTAGGCTTGTTTGAGATGCGCCTCACCTCGCCTGAAATGTAGGCGAGAGTAGGCGGCTGCAGTGAGG
The DNA here is from genome assembly GCF_001515625.1 of Sinocyclocheilus rhinocerous. NCBI lineage: Eukaryota > Metazoa > Chordata > Actinopteri > Cypriniformes > Cyprinidae > Sinocyclocheilus > Sinocyclocheilus rhinocerous. Next base: position 344,631 of record NW_015656312.1, read on the forward strand.
GGAGGAGTGAAATAAGATCAGTCAAGACAGACAGTTCTGACCTCTCGAAGTGAACAGATACCAACGAGATCAAAGACAGATATCGCGTTATTCTCACTCATGTGCTGTGCTGCTGATTAACATGATATAATTTCAGTTCTGTTGCCTTTATATAAAAATTAATATGATGAACAAGACACTCAAAATGCTTGCTATTTAATTCCATACGAAAGGTGTATTTATCCATTTTTACTTTAATACAAACATGTATTTTAGATTTTTATATTCGGCACAACACCGGATTTACACATAGGCATTCTAGGCACGTGTCTATGCTTGTTCGTCCAGGGGGGGTCCAAACACAATGAAGAGATATATAATATTTTTGTTATACCATGGGATAGGCTATCTACAACCGTAAAAGAACCAAAACCCCAGAAATAAATATAACAAACAATAGGGTAAAAATTACACACTATTTTCATGTCTTCAAACTTTTTTATGTATGGAAATCACGCTTTCTCCCGTTCTCTCTAACAGACGCACACACAGTACTGACACGCACTCGCGCACACATGCGGACAGAAACTTGTCATCAGCGCTGCCCCACAAATTTATCAATAAAATAGTTTCGCAGCTGAAAAGTTACATGAAATTTCTCAGTAGCGAGGTTCTTGAAGCAGTTCAACTTAAAGATTCGCTATTAGTAGACGCTGCTGCTGAATACTGCTGAGACGCACGGACGCACGTATTCACGTGCGCTTAATCTCTCTCTCTCTCTCCCTCTCTAATAACTGCATTAGCCTGCATTATGGCTCAAGCCTCTGTTATTAGCTCTAAAATGACGTTTTGGAATTTGCAACGGAAGGTTTGTTAGTTCAACACACATGAGATTTCAGGACGGAAACAGGTCAAATGTCTTGAAACAAAGCATCTGAACAATTGATGTGTGATTGTGACTTCAAGCCGTTAAAATTATTAGAGAAATAATGCACTCCCGAAGTGGTTATGTGGCCACGACATCGCGCCTATTAATGGAATGGTCTTTCTCAGTTCTCAAACGCATTCGATTTTTATTGACTGAACGCAAGCGCTTATTGCGATAGAAAACACTAACGATTTCACTGATTAAGAAATATTTTTGTTTGCTTGGGTGGTAATATTAGGCCTTTTATATTAATAGGGAAGGGGGGCCCAACATTTTTTTTGCCTATGTCACGAAAAGAGGTAAATCCGGCCCTGGTGGAGAGCAACTGCGCTCGACTGCACAAATTCGACACAGCCACCTCGCTGTCGCGAGAGTTTTTTTGCACACATCAGCATGACATCAGAGCAAGTCGGATGTAACTTGGGCATATTTCTAACCGGCATGCATCTCGTGGTGATCACCGGTGATCGGTTCTGCGCAGATTTTGCTCATCTCAAACAAGCCTATTAACTTCAGGTAGCCTACATCTCATCACACTCTAGTTACCACACCTCTCTTCTTAATTAACGACTGCAGGATCATGGGTGGCAACAGATGACCAAGACGATAAAATGAAGGTGAAATAACTAAATCTTGGTGGAATAACCTCTAAATCAGGGGTGTCAAACTCAGTTCCTGGAGGGCCGGAGCCCTGCAGAGTTTAGTTCCAACCCTGCTCCAGCACTCATACCATGTAGTTTTCAAATAAGCCTGAATGACTTGATTAGTTGTATCAGGTGTGTTTAATTAGGGTTGAATTTAAACTCTGCAGGGCTCCGGCCCTCCAGGAATTGAGTTTGACACCCCTGCTCTAAATCTTACTGGAAATGTCCACCATTTTACAGCAATATGTCCAATTTCATTTGGCGATTTATTTGATTGAAAAAGTGTCATTATAGTTACTCATTTTGTGCCAGTCAAGATTAATTTTAACTGCACATGACAGCTTGAATTGAGTCTTGTAGCATCCAATGACACATCAAACATGTGATATTTAAAGCTGACAGGGGAGACACCCTCTGAAAGGTGCGCATTAAACAAAACACACACCTGGAGTGACAAGCTGGCCGGCAGCAACACGGCTGTGTATCAAATCAAACACATGCTAATTCTCTCACCTCCATCAGACTGACACATGATTGGGGTGGTTTTATTGTCTGACACCGTTTGAGTCTGTTACACTGTAACGTGAACAAGCAAACAGTGCTCGCTTTGATATCGGAGTGACGCTTGGGGTGACCCAGAAATGACGAAATGTCAGTATGCGATTTTGGATGGAAATAAAGAAACGCTATGAGCAAGACGTGAAGTGGCACATTGACACAGCAGTGATAAAATGTCACACCGGCTCTGAGACGAGAGCGAGAGAGAAAAAATCTCTGGACAGGGTCTGCAGCAGGTATGATAGGGGTGAAGAATAGTCGAGGCGGTATTCTTAAGGGCCATGTGACAAAAACGACAACTCTGACCTTTTAAAGATGTTGATATGAAGACTTTGACAGGAAGCAGCGCTGAACATACTAACGTAGGGAATACATATCGCTCCTATGGGGAACTTATTTAAATCAATGTCTTTAAATATTAGCAGTTAGCTTGTTTCAATTACACTTGGGCTTCATCTGATATTACAGTTTGGACGGGTGCATATGACTCCTGCAGACATGGGAAATAAAGTCAGAACTGATTATTAAAAAAGCAGACAGACTTCAAGGTCAGTGTGTGTTATTATTGTACTTTAACGGGTAACCCCCAAGGCTCTGTACTTGGGCCAGGTTTATTAAGTGCTTTGTACTGAGCAGTAGGTCTGCACTTTGACAGAACGTTTTAGTTTGTGTCCTTGTCTGTGGGCACAGATATTTATAGTATTTTAGGGATGTTTGCTTATATTATTATTATTATTATATATGTGCTACAGACTGATTCCTTATCATGTTGCTTGTTAACAAGTGTGCTAGTACCAAGCAATCTGACTTAAATAATTTTTTTTTTTTTACACTAAAACCGGTGAAAACTCCCATAGACATAATGAGGGAGGGACCTGAGCCATAGAGACTAGAACATGAAAAAAACTTATTTAGACTGGCATATATGTTTTTTTGGTAGTCTGAATGGGAAAAAAAGAAATGAAATCCGATTTTCCCAAACTTGATTCAAAATCATTAACACTTTTTGTTAATGCATCTCAGTCTCGATGATCAGATTGGATTTCATGTGTTTTGTTGTTGTTGTTGTTGTTTTTGCCATTTCTTGTTCAATGGGTTATGTCAGAAGTTGTTTCAAGATGTTGTTCTTTTTAAAAATGAATTAGTTAAATGAGGAATATTTTCAATTGTATGCACATGAGTTTTTGATATGATATGATATTTGAGACAGACAAAAAATATGATTATTCTAAAATACCTTGAATAATAATAATAATAATAATAATAATAATAACCATCATCATTTTAGTTTTTATGTTACTGAAAATTGGTGTATGATTAATTTTGATTTTGAGTTGTTTTTTTTGTATTATATGCATAAATATGCTTGTACTGTATGTTACTACATTTTAAAATGGGATAAAAAGTTGATCGCAAAAAAAAAGAATAAAAAAAGAAGACTTTTTATGCTGTGATAAATGTGTTCAGATTGGATATTCTAATGAAAAAAAAAATGGTGAAACATTAATTGCTAAATTGTCATGCATGATAAATCTATGCTAATTTGCATTGTTACTATGATAACCAGTGCAGACGTGCTAGCAAAAGTGAGTGCAATCTAAACAGAAAAAATCAGACCACATGTAACAAAAAAATCAGCCCCCAAAAAAACAAAATTCCTTGCAGTGTAAATAAAGCCGTAGAGACTTGGTTGTTGACCCTTGACTTGGGCCAGTAAGAAATAACCACTGAGAAATAACCCAGAACAGCTTTCCACCTGCCCTGTTTACAACACCTTATCATCATGGCAGCGAGTTTTGCAAGGCACCACTCCTGTTTTCTCCAGAGAATGTCAAAATCTAGTCATGTATGTGCATTGCAGTGTTGATTATGTTACATTGGGGGATACTTGGAGTGTGTGTGTGTGTGACATTGAGGAGTTTTCTATGTTGTTATCACAGTTTAGTCTAGCTTGACTCATGTTTCTCAGTTAGGGGTGTGTGTCCAAGGGAAAAGACCAATCTGTCTAGATCTGTCCTTTGAGGCTTACACATACACACATTCTCTCCATCGCTCCCACCTTCACTAACATGAGAGAATGTGATCTGTAGAAAAACGGAACTTCCTGTCGGCAATCCCCGCATGGCATCTTAACAGATGGGTTTACATCACCGAACCCAATCTCACTCTCGGAGAACATCAGGAAATGCTTCTCTCCAACACGACACCAGAGAAAGCGCTTATTTTTTTGAAGGAAAAGTGTGATAAGCCCTAAACACTCTTTCTGTCTCTCTCTCTGACACTCATTGCTTCTCTGAGGAATAGAAGGGACAGACTTTATCACCAACAGATTAAATATAGAGAAGGGAGACTGAGGAAAGACATCCAGCCTCGAACATCAAGTATTGGTGAGTTCACTGTACAAGGTTTATGGTTCATAATCAAAATTCTGTAGAAAATCTGTTTTGGCTGCATAATGATAAACAATTACATGATAAATATGGCAAAAGCTTATATATATATATATATATATATATATAGGTGAGGTGGAATGTCTGTTGGAAGACAGGGGGAGTGGTCAAAGTTTGGCTTTTTAGCATGTCACTTGGTCAACTGTATATATGTACATACTGTACATTTTACTGTTCAAACGTTTGTTTGTTTTTTTACTGTAATACTTTTAATCAGCAAAGATCAAAACTGATAATAGAAACATTCCTGACATAAAGATTCCTGAAAAAGAAAAGCATCATGGTTTCCACAAAAATATTAAGCAGCACAACTGTTTTTAACATTGATATTAATAAGAAATGGTTCTCAAGCACAACATATTAGAATGATTTCTGAAGGATCATGTGACACTGAAGACTGGAGTAATGATGCTGAAAGTTCAGATTTGCCATCACAGGAATAAATAGAAAACAGTTATTTTAAATTGTAATCATATTTCATAATATTACTGTTTTACTGTATTTTTGATCAAATAAATGCAGCATTTGTGTGCATAATGAAATCTTTCGAAAACATAAGGTTACACTTTATTTTAAGGTGTCCTTGTTACAGTGTAATTATACATATAAGTACTGAGTAATATTATTGAACTACATGTACTTACTATATGGTTAGGGTAAGGATGTGGTTTGGCTTAGGGTTACTTGCATGTAATTATGCGTAATTAATTGTTATTATAATAGTAAGTACATGTAACATGTGTAACAAGGACACCTTAAAATAAAGTGTTACCAAACATAAAAAAAATTTACGGACCCCAAACTTTTGAATGGTAGTATATTTATAATTTCACTGTACAACTAAATGCACTCTAAAAAATGCTGGGTTAAATACAACCCAGTGCTGGGTAAAATATGGACAAACCCAGCAATTGGGTTGTTTTGACCCAGTGGTTGCGTTAAATTTTTAACCCAACCTTCTGGGTAGTAACCCAACCGCTTGGTCAAAATAACCCAATTGTTGGGTTTGTCCATATTTTACCCAGCACTGGGTTGTATTGAACCCAGCATTTTTTTAGAGTGTGCTATTTGCATAATTTGCATTTTAAACATGCAATTGATGGAATAGTCTATAAACATGAGTTTAATACACAACTTATTGTGGTATGTATAGAGCTTGAAGCAAAAATTTGTAATCTTAATGCAGATAAATGGTAGTATTTAGAAAAAAATGTAAGTAATAAATTAGTTGGAGAACAGTAAAGAAGAATGGATAATTATGAAACTCTGAAATTACACAAATTGTGATTATCTGTAAATGAGTGTTGAAAATGTTTGGGTTTTGTAATTAACAGGTTGAAGGTGTGACCATCAGAAGGGAGGGAACCATACTCCAATCTAACAATCATGGTCCTGATGCTGCTGAACCCACAGGTGTGAGAGGCCATGACTTCTGGAGGAATCGATGGCTTTGTGTGGCTGATGTCCTCAGAGACTCTGGTAAGTGTTATCACACAGGTCTTTTCAGCAGTGCTGAGATGAGCACCAGACCATGAAATGATAAAAACTACATGGTATGTGTGTTGAAGCAGGGTTGGAACAAAACTCTGCAGGGCTCCGGCCCTCCAGGAACTGAGTTTGACACCCCTGATTTAAAATAAATGTCTTCTATTTGAATATATTTTAAAATGTAATGTATTCCTGTGCTGCAAAGCTGAATTTTCAGCATCATTACTCCAGTCTTCAGTGTCACATGATCCTTCAGAAATCAATCTAATATGCTGATTTGCTGCTCAAAAAAAAAGTCTTATTATTATCAGTGTTGAAAACAAAACTTTTTTTCCAGGATTCTTAGATCAATAGTAATTTCAATAGTAATTTTTTTTAAATAATTTAACTTTTGAATTATAGTGTACTTACACCTTATTAATTTGGCAGACTTTTTTTTAACAAATAATTTAACTTTTGAATTATAGTGTACTTACACCCTTATTAATTTGGCAGATTTTTTTTTAACCACAGTGACTTGCATTTTACATTTGTCTATTATATATGTTTTTTTTCTCTGGAAATCATGACCTAGTGCTGGTTAAATAAGTTGTTTATTGTTGCAAGTAGCCCAGCTTGACCTATGGGGCAAGTTGACCAACCTTCATCAGATCAAGTTGTGACCGATTCGTTTAATGAAATTACATGATCAAAAATGGCATGAGTTCTCAATCACAGTCTGTAGCTCTTGACGATCTGTCAGCAGGCCTCTTGAGTGCATAAAATCATTAGTAGAACAGCAGAAACCTGCCTGGACTGTGTCACTGCTGGTTAGTAGTTTTTATCAGTTAGAATGATTTCTTAAAAGTCTCTGAAACCAAACTAATTAAGCAATGCATCTTGGGGCTTTAAGATTTTTATAACCAGAGTAAAACATATTTAATAGAGTCATACGGTATTCCATGAATTGAATTCTACCTGAAATTCTGTATTTATGAATTCTGTTGTTCTATGATTTTTTGCCAGTATGATTCCACGCAGCTACGCTTCAGGCTCTTACTGATATGATTTGTTTTGGGAGAGTGACGTGATTTTTCCCATGGTGCTATGAGTGCTACACTTCCTCATATTGTGGCGTAGATCCATTATTCTAATCTCTGGCTGTAATTGGCTGGTTCTGGCACTCAGAGCGGGGTTATGTAACAAAGCCCAACAGCACTCTTGTTAATGTTTAAAGAGTCATTTGGGTAGCAAGAGCAATTTAATCTAACTTCAGTTGCTGCTTAGCTTGGATCATTTTCTGGATCTGACTCTGGTGTGCAGTGGTGCTGGGATTAATATGTGTGTGTGTGTGTGTGTCTATAAGAGAGTCTATCTTTATATCCAGGTGTATGTGTGTGTATGTGTGATTGTGCTCGAGTCACTTGAATCACTCAGGATTTGAATTTAGTGTAATTCTCTTTGGTTCCAAATAAATATATAGTTTAGTCATGAAACTCTAGATGGTGCAGGCTGATGGGTTGTTAACGTAACTGATAATATTCAGAGTGTTAAACGACCTGGCACAGCTGATTGGTTCATGCTGCATATGCAGCCAATGAGCTTACTGCCTTGAATTTATATGGCTGGCTAGCATTCACTAGAGATTCCTGCAGCGCGCTTTCAGAGGTTCTCTGAAACCCTCCACCATCCGCCAAGACCAAATACATTAACATTGTCATATCCATCACCATGCTAAAATCTTCAGAGAGTTGTCATGATTAAAATATAATTACAATGATTGCAAAGCCAAACTATGGCTGCGTGATTCATTGAAATAAAACTGAAATGGCGATATGATTTACTGCGATTTTCAAATCTCAAAGGCTGTGATTTTAATTAAATAAATATATGCTCTGCGTGTATCTTTTACACACAAGCAGCTCATGCTCTGGTGTTTTCAGTGTATCATTTTGCAGTAAATACTGCTCCACACAAACTCATCTCTGCATCTGCTCTGAGTTTGGGTCGCTTAACGCAACATGCATCAACCATTCTCCAAAACTTGTAACGAGAAGCGCCTAAACAGGCTATTGATAAGAAAAGAGCTTTAATGGCTCCTTGTGGTTTTCAATCAAAAATAAAAGCTTGACAGATTAATGTTTGGAAAAAAGAAAAGACAAGAAAAAAACTGCCAAAATGTTAGTATTGCAGTCTTACAGTTGTATTGTTAAATAAATTCATTCTTTTTTCATTTAATTTTTTATTCAATAAAATATAAAAATGGTAATATTTCGTATTTTGAACAAACAACAATACTATTTTTATTATTATTTTATTTTTTATTTATTTTTATTTATATAATAATTTTTAAAATAATTTTAATCAAATTCAGTATTTATACATTTGAAAATTAAGAAATGAAGACAGCCATAAATATTAGTATTGCAGTTTTAGTTGTACTGCATATTAAATGTATTATTGTTGTTATTTTCTTAAATACTCTTTTTTTTATTATACAATGAAATATTAAATAGTAATATTTCTTATTATGAACATAATAATAATAATAATAATAAACTGTTAAAATAATAATAATAATAATTTTAAATATATTTCTATAAAATTTTAAAGAATTGTTAGTTCTTTTTGTTATAGGTTTAACTAAGATCACCTGGCAAACTAATTAACAAGCCTGTCTGAGATTGATACCAGTTATCTAAAAAAATATGGGAAATAAAACAAGCAAAAACTTTCTTTGAAAAGCTAAAACCTGAATATTTATTTTACTGAAATCCTATTGATGTGTCACAATTTTTTTGTCTCCAAATCGTGCAGCACAACGTCAAACTAAAATTTAAAAAAGTGAATTTTGATTTCTAGGCCAAGTTAAGGATATACTATTAACACTTTTTAGGGAGCATTATAAAATTATCTTTATACCCCTTTCGATTAGAGCCAGTTACCTCTGTGCTGTATTTGAATCATCTTGTATGGTAAAAATGTTTGTTTCCTGACCCCCTTCACTCTGTCTGAAGCAAACGGACAGGCCTGAACGTCTGAACGTCGGACAGTTTGACTCCTTTGACCCCTTCAGCTCTTTCCTGGGGGGCAAATTGGAAAGACTACAAAGTCCAAACCACGACCCGCCTCCAGATGTTACCTCATGTCCAACATCAGCTATCACCCGAATTAAACGCACCATCTGACTGTACAGACAGCTTCATTAACTTTATGAATGGGATTCAGTTCCCATCGTCCATTTTCCCTGCAGGGCATTTGCCACTGCTATCATGTTTATTGAACATTCAGAGTCAGAGAACAGTTAGAAGTCTCTGGATCCCTGCAGAGGGTACCGTACATGTCTGCTGACTAGTATTAAGAAGAAAATTTTCTCGTAAATCAGCCGGCCATAATATACAGAGGGTAATCTGCCCTCAAACCACCAACACTATCAATCACCACAAGCTTTCCTGGCCCTCATAGACTTTAAAACAGCTCTTTTCTCTTAAACTGTTCTGGCAGTACTATAGGACAGTGATTGCATTATATGGTTATGCCATCTTTGTACTTTAATTATATAACAGCGTTGTGGTGCTTACATGGTACTCCTGGGTCGATGACATTACTATGTTCCATTACTGGAAATTAATTTTTTATTGATTTATTCTGTAGTTTTGCATTTCAGTATTTTTTTTCACACTATATATGTATGTATGTATGTGTGTGTGTGTGTGTGTGTGTGTGTATGTATATATAT
>NW_015656312.1:354539-357115 GCF_001515625.1 Sinocyclocheilus rhinocerous
TAATGTCCACCAGAGCTGTTGCCCATGAATTGAATGTTCATTTCTCTACCAGGGGACAGGAAAATTATTTAATACATTTTTATAAATAATAAGAATTATACATATATATAATAATATATAATAATAATTCTAATTATTTATAAAAATGTATTAAATAATTTTTCTGTCCCATTGACAAATAGTTTTTAATTTAAATCTCACATAATTTTATTAGTTCTATGCAGTATTATTGCAGTATACTTGAGATACTATTATAGTTTTCATTAATATTTTAAATTATTATTATTATTTTTTATATTTTCTGTTTTCGTTTTAATTTTAGTTAGTTTTATGTGATTTTGTTGTTTTTCTGTGTCTGTTTTTATTAATTTATATTTCAGTTTATGGTTATAAAATACCAAAACTAAATTATTTTTTCTTAATGTTATTTATTTATTTATTTATTTTGGTGATGACAACTTCATTTGTGGTGTTTGCTAGCAAGCAAGAGAGCAATTGTACTATTGTTTATGTTGAGTGCTAGTGATTTGAACAAAGTATTACAGTTTAGCTTGTCCAGTTTGTGCTGCTGACATGAACCTTTTTTTTGTCTTTTTAAGGAGTGATGTGCTATTCATTTTGTACTATAAATCCCATAGACTTATTAAAGGAAAGACATTGAGACTTTAAGTCTCTTCTGCCTGTAAGCAGCCACCTATCAACCACCCCTCTAGCAACAGCACAGCAACACCCTAGCATCCTGACTGTGAGTTTTGCACAGACCCTACTCATATTTTCTTCAGAAAATGTGAAAATGTAGTGTTTTTGCTGTTCAGGTAGGGATGAGTGAACAGGAGAGATGAGCTTGGTTCCCCCCTCAAAGCCTGACAGACCCACAGAGAGGCTATTAGCAAGCTGAATAAAGAAGTATGAAATGGCATTAGCTGTATCCCACAGCAAACCCTCTACTCTTTCAGTAGATATTTTAAACCATAAGCCATGGCTGTAAGCCACACTCACTCTTACACACTCTTGGGGAGTTTTGGAAGGTAATCCACAACTTTCTTGAACAGCGTCAACATGACGTCTCCCTACTTGCTTATTATTGTCGTTAAAAAAATCATTGTTGAGGATGCACACACTATGAGCTAAGAATATTTCAAATGTAAAATATGTTATAGTGAAAACTTATTTAACAGCAATTTGAATCAGTCACACACAAACACACGTCTATGTTATAGTTATAATGTGCAACGAGATGGAAGTTTCTATGCATTTATTGTGGATGTGTGTGTGTGTATTTGTATGTGTATACAATGTCTTTCAATTAATTTTAAAGACATATTGCAGTTCTGAATATTTTATGTATAATGTGTCCTGTTTATTTATTTATTTTTTCTGAGCAAAAAAGAATAACTGTCATATATTTGAACCATAATTTACAGAAAAAAAAGTAATTCAGTGTAAAAAGAGTTTGCATACCAAAAAAATCTTGTCAGGCATATTTAAATCTTTGCCAATCTTTGAAAATGAAACAAATAAGTATGTTGTTTTATTTTCACATACATATATCTGTCACACTGAATAACAATAGAACATTATTTCACCCATATTTTGACATTTTATTTTCACAAAAGTTATTTGAAACATTCAAGTAGACACTTTACTTGCATTTAATTTTTTTAATGTATATGAAATCACTTTTGTAAATTTAATTTGATGCGAACACCAAAATGGGATGTCTCGTCTTTGACCCATTGCCTGAATAGAAAAGGTGTTTCTTAGTGCTGACCTGTCGCTCTTGTGTGTTTTGGATTGTTAGTCTAGTGGGTCAGTCTTTGACTTCAATCGCTTTCATCTCAGTGCGTCTAAACGCACACAAACACACTTCCATTCACAAAAATGGACTGGGTCCAAACACTGAGAGGCTGTTGTAATGACTGTTGTTGTAAGTGTTACTTGTCTCTTGCTGGGTGAAAATAGCATGTTGTGTGTGTTCTTAGATGAAATGAGCAATGACTGTCATCATTTTGTGACTTTTTTGCCACTGTGTGATGCTTCAAATACCACTTAGTTTAAACCAGTGCAACACACAGACACATCCAGGTCATGCACCTATTTTTTGAACAGCCACCCGTGGCAATCTAGTGGCATCATTTTGATTTAGCATGCAAGGGGACACAGGTAAAAATAATTACAACCAAACATAATTTTAGTTAATAATTTTTTTTTAAACATACGTATTGATTAATTGTTCAACCTTAATCTATTTTATTATAATTTTAAAAATTATTTTGTTATTATAAATATGCTTTTTTGTTTAAATAAATCTATTTTTAAAATGTATTCTTTATTTTAGAATTTAAAATTGATTATAATAAATGTAATTAATTATTATCTGCATTTTACCTTTTATTTTATTTTATTTAATTTTATTTACTACAACATGGGACACAGGTTAAAGTAATTAAAAGAAATATAATTATTATCTGCATTTTCATCCATAATATTTTTATATAATAAAGTTTGACATTTTATTTTGTTAAACAGTTACTAGTTATTTATTTATTTATTTTATTAATTAAACAGTTAAACTT
>NW_015656312.1:357171-371592 GCF_001515625.1 Sinocyclocheilus rhinocerous
TAACATAGGACACAGGTTAAAATAATTATTTTATATTTATGTAACAGTGCATCAACAAGTGACCACCACTATGGTTGTTTGTTGTCATCTCATTTGGGTGTATCATTTTAAACTAATTCATTTTTAAGTGGAAAAATGTCAACACACTAAATTTACATACTGATGTACCATTACCTCAGGAACACGACGGTATGCTAGCTAGATCACAGATAATGTATTCTAATTAAAAACATTAAAATCTTCATTACATTCAGCACATTACCATAAAAGATTGTGTAGAAGTTAACAAGACTCTAAAAGAACGAGACCAAACAACACCACACATACTCACACAGACACAATGCGAGTGGACGGACAACTTGAGGTCAACAGATCCACTGGAGTTGAATGTTATTAATAACTCAAAGTTACCCTTCCTATAAGTAACTCTGCCAGCATATATTATCTTGAAGGCCAGCATCTATTATCTTTAACTGTTTGTCATTCTGCTCGTCTGATCACAGTAAACCCTCGCTTTCTTCCATTTCCATATTAATGGAAACAAGTATTACCGGAGATTTATCATCCTGTGGCAAAGCTGCACTTGTAATCAGAGGTGTCATGGTTGTGTTTTTCACCCTTGCTCTCTCCCTATTTTCTTTCCTTTGATTGTTTTATTTATTTCTATATTATTGTTATTATTTTTTACATTTGTCTACTCATCTTTTTATGACCATAGTCTCATTAGTTTGACACTGGCAGGACAGAGGAGGAGAGCAGGTCTTCATTCTTTCAAGGATGCATTTTTCTCTCCACGTCTCCCTTCATTATTCATAGTGCTTTTACCTGTGTGTGTGTGTGTGTGTGTGCGTGTGTGTGAAAGAGAGAGAGATAGAGAGCATATCTTGATCTTCACCCTCCTTGAGCTAATAGATCATATCTGTGTTGAATTACTGATGTGATGTCACATCGGTCTTCACTCTTATTCTCCAAGCGGCTGTACAGAATTGTAAAACCGGACAGATTATAGCTTTTCCTCCTCTTCTCAGATGAGAATCTAATTGGCTGTGAGATGTTCTTGATTGGTTGATTGACTTTCATTGACTGCGTCTGAGGGATGCGGATGTGTAATTTTTGTTTGAACTTGCAGCATTTAAAAGTTTCTGGGTTGTATTATCCATATGTAGCTGTTTTTACATTTATTAATCCAGAGCAATATACAATTTGTTTTATAAAATCTAGTATCTAAAAATGTCCGGTCTTAATCTGAACTCTATTTTACAACCACTGTACTGCAATACTGTAGAAGAACGAAAGCAACAAACCATGGAGGATGTCGGTGTTCCAGTCCCTTCACTGTGAATGGAAGCTGAAACCGGAGACAGGGAAGTTATGGAGAGGAATAGATGTGGTTTCTTATTTAATCTTTTTAATGAACATATGCTGCTCTCCTCCTATTGCTAATTTCTGTGTCTGACTCTCATCCTGTGTGTATGTATTTGTGAAAAAGGAGAAATGGAGAGAGAGAGAGATTTCAGCAACAGTACTAAGCTCATTAAGAGCAGCAGAGCAGAACACAGGGATATGTCGCTGCTCATCCTCTATAGTCCAGAGAGACGGCTGAAGCAGTAAACACACACACACACACACACACACACACACACACACACACACACACTGGTACTTCTATCATTATGAGGACTTTTCATAGGAGTAATGTTTTTTATACTGTGCTAATCATATTTTCCATCCTCTAACCCTTCCTGTAAACTTAACCCTTACAGAAACATTCTGCATTTTTACATTTTTTTTTTTTTTAAATTGGTAGTATGTATTTTTAGCCAGCTGATGATGGCTAAAATCATTCTAGATGCTGGCAGTGTGCAAAGCTACATCTGTCTGCAGGACTTTTAAAATCAAATTTAAGATGGTTTAAAACCGTTTTTAAGACCTGTAAAAATGTATTTACATATTAAAAATAATACCGTATGAGCAGGGTAGGTTAATGTCTATGGTAACCTTAAACTGTAAAATGACTACAAACATGACTTACAGGTGCATCTCAATAAATTAGAATGTCGTGGAAAAGTTCATTTATTTCAGTAATTCAACTAAAATTGTGAAACTCATGTATTAAATAAATTCAATGCACACAATACAGGTTTTCACAAAAACGAAATATATTATAAAATGATAAAACTCACATTTCAACCTTTAAACCATTTTTTTAAGAAAAGGGATGAGTCAGAATTATAAATTATTACATTAATTTAAAATGGGGTTATATGGGTGGATTTTCGCATTGGTCTGAACAAAAACTGCAGATGGGCTTATTGAATATGCAAATGGATTCTCTGCCAGTAGGAGGCATTTTTGGAATGGCAGAAATATAGTGGTCTCCCTGGTAACGGCTGTTTGTACACAAAGCAGTGCTGCACTCATACTACTTTGTGCTGCACTCATACTACATACAAACTACTTTATCAGATAAAATGAAAATGCCATTGAAACTTTTCTGAAGACAGTTGGTTCCCTTCAGAGATACATTCATATAAAAACATGAATGTCGCAAGAAGGAGGAAAGTGTGATAAAATATAGCCTACATTGTTGAAAATGTATGAGGAAAGTCCACTGATGAGTTACCAGCGTAAGCTTAACCCAATTTAACCCCTGTATGTGTGTGTGTGTGTGTCTGTGTGTGTATATATATATATATACACTTGTTACTTTATCTACCTGCATCTTATCTGTATTTGAACATTTTAATATGAATTAGTATCCGCAAATTATTGCAGTATCTCTTATCCTAAAACTGTTTCTCTGTTAATCTGTCTTATTCGAGTATCCCCAACTTTCATTTCCTCTTCTCTTTCTCACTGTATCCTAAAGCGGCCTCATCTGAGAATCAATTACCCTTCCACTGGTAGCAATGCTGATTCAATTTCTACCTGTCCAGCTCGATAACAGCAATCGTCCCCTTGTTCCCCTTGCCCCATTCTCCTTGCTGTTCAACATTTCACCCTTTTCACCCAATTTCTCATTCACTCCATCTTTAGTAGTCAGTATGAAAGGTCCAAGCATTTCTGTAAACATTAGCATAGCAGCATGTGACGTTGCCATTGTAACAATTGTGACTGTTAGCATAGCGCTGTCAGTTTTCTGTTCTGCAGGTTAGCGTGCTGTGGAATAGTAAAACAAAACACACACACACACACACGGTAGGGCGTGAAGGAAATGCGTATTCTCTAATGCCGGTGGATTCGTGAACAGAGGAATAGAAATGTGCTACTCTAGGGAACTCAGAAGGGGAAAACAAACACCTTGACAAGAAATGATTGGACTGTGTTTGTGATTTTAAGAGTGTGAAAGTTTCTCCGATGTTTACTAGCCATGCTCCGACTGTCACAGAGTCTCAGACAGGAAATGGAACCAAAGACATGTCAACTTTTTTCCGCTCTACTTGTAAATGACCTTTTTAGAGAGTCTCTGAACAGATGTGTTGTGAGGATCAGTGTGTGTTTGTGTCTAACCTTACAAAAGAACTACAAAGACAATACCTTGGCTCTGGGATGGTGTCAGACAATACCACCATGCTACTTTATACCATCATTCTCTTATTACTGGTACCATTTAAATAACATGACATGTTTTTTTTTTTTTCAGAATAAAATGCTATGGAAATATTATGGTAGTGTTCAAAACATAAGTTTATCATAGTTTTCCGACTGTAAATATCATGGTTGCTTGTGAAAAAAAAGTAAGCTTAACTGTATTGAATGTGTGCTTGTAGTGTACTTCAAATCTTAAAAGTATATGTATTTAAAACAATGTACATAGTTATCATAAATTATTTTAAATGACAGTACATTGTCAGTACACTTTAACCATATTTCAAACACAATAGAAGTAATTACAATATTACATGTACTTATGTGGGTCAATAAAAGCACTCTAAAGTCCAGCTAATTGCATTTAATATACATTTAATTACATTCATTTAATTGCAATTCATGTCTGAAAACATTATATACAGTTTATGTAATACATACATGCATTTAAATATATTCTTTAGTACAAAATATACATATTTCCATAATAAGAACTCGTTTTAAAAGTATGCTAAAATGCACTTATTTTTCCACATAGGGTAATATGTAATACTGTGGTAAATTATAAATGGTGTTCTAAACCAAAAAGTACCATGGTACTGATATGTTTTTTGGGTGTATATGGTGTTTCTGGATGTTAATGCCATTGTATATTCAATTACTATTACTATGTGATACCGTCTATTTTGCTTTTTTTTTGTAAGGATATACTGCATGAAGGGGTGTGTTTGAAATGACAGGATTAATGTTTCATTGAGTAGGCATTACATGTTGTTGCACACACTGTGGTGTATCTGTGTGCCCAAAGGGATCATGAAATGAGAGTGTGTGAAATTCTCTATACGGCAAATGGTGTTTATTACAAGATTATCTCCCTCTCCATGGTACTTCATTCACACTCGCAGCATGTTTCAGAAGTAGATAAACATTCTGTCCTTAGGGAGAAATATCAGTCTGAGCAAACCACAGGAGGTCTTCAGCAGGTATTTTACACTCATTTCTTCACCAAAAACTCTGGTTCACACATGCTGTGCGATAATTGCATGTAAACGCCACTAAAATTTCATAATTACCGGTGAATTTATTTGAGTTGTATGTAATTGATCATATTGATTGTATTGATTATAATAAATGTTAATATTCACAATAATTGTGCCTTTTGACTTTAAAAATGTATTAATTATTGATGAAGAATAGCTGTAAATTGAACCAGTTTAAAAGGTGACCAAACTACATTTACCATCATTCACTTTGACAGGTCAGTAATGATAAAATTAATCAGTGTGCATCTTTTCCTGCTAATTTGATGCTAAAGGTATTCCTGTCTTTGTAAGGAAGTGAAAGAAGAAATATGAAGTCTTGCTCATTTTATTCTAAAAACTTGTTAGATTTAGTTTATTCTGACCACAATCTCTTGATTGATTTTCAAACTTCAAACCTAAGAATCTCCCGGGATGACTTGCAGGCAGCATATGTGGACCAGACCTATTATTTATTATGATCATGAACTGCCCGCTCAGACAGGAAGTGCCTGTTTCCATTATGTTTTTGAGTGGCTAAATCGGAAATCGATGATACTAACAGACAAGTGCAAAACAAAGTGCCTTTGTTAAAGCTTGTGCAGACAACACCAAAGAAATGAGTGGCAAATGGATGTAGACTGTGTGCTCGGAATTTCTGTCCATTCAAATGTAATAAGTATTGACAATTTCACTGACATAAATCGGCAAAAAAAAGCATGTATACAGTTGCTCATGGATGTCTGGTTTCATTCCTGCTAACTTCCTCGAGCAAAGGTGTTTATACAAGTTATAACACAAATTGTAAATATGTTTATATAATTTAATAGTAAGTCCATTTTATTTATATAGCACATTTAAACACAGCAACCCAACCAAAGTTATGAACAGATAAAGAAAGAGTTAAATAGAAAAAACAAAAACAGAATAAAACCAAAATTGGTTTAAATGGCTCTTTTAGGGGTGTTTGAGCTGTGGGTCAAAGGTTAGACAGAGTCTGTGAACTGTCTTAGGTCACTGAACCGCTGTTCCTGAGTTCATGACATCTCAGGACTCAGGAGAGCAGTCTCAAAGGACACGACTCTCTCTCTTTGTCACTCACTCTCCATTCCGTCATGCATATTTTATTCCATCTTTTTCTGCTCTGTTTAAAGATAAATGTGTCTGAGCAGTAGGCTTTGACCCCATACCTGCAAAATGTCTGCCTGAAACCATTCTCACACACACACACACACACACACACACACACACACACACACACAATGGATAACACTAATGTGAAATGATAGCAAAGTATTTTATATTTCTTCATGTTTTAGCATCAGTTTAAATAGGTTTGTTAAAGGGGTCATATGATGCTATTTTAAAGATCATTATTTTGTGTATTTCATATGACCCCTTTAAATGTGTCTCGCTATAGATATAAACTTTATTCCTCAAAGGTGGTAAAATACAAGTTTATTGCATATTTATTGGAAACTTTTGTGTGCGTGGGTGCACTAAACAGTTTGTGCTTGTTTATATTATAATATTAAACAGGTTTAAGTGGCAATATTTATACCGCAAAGACCTTGCCTCTCCTCTGTTGTCATTGTGACCTAATATGCATCTAGGGAAGAGTTTCACTTCCTGTTAAAGTTTCATGCATCTCATTTCAGAGTTATGACAGTCCATGAAGTTCTGCATGCTGTAAAATTATTGTCCAGCAGACACTCGGACATTGATTAGTAGCTAATTTTGCAAACATAAATGCAACCGGAAGCGTGTGTGTGTGTGTCTGATCCTGTTGTCTTGTCAAAGCTGAGATGGTTTTCCCTACTTTAACTTTAACTAATAATGTCTTATTGTGAGAGAGACAGATACTGAGCAAGGGCTATGTTTGAGATGGGATACTAGCATGCTGCATACTGTATAGTTTATGTAAAAAAATAGTCTGTTAAATAGTGCATGGTATGCATTGATAAACATTTGAAGCATGTTTGCTAAAATGTCACATGGCATGTTTAATTTAGCGAGAGTTGTCCAGTTATCATCTCTCATGTGTTTCAACTGCATCAAAGCTAAAATATTTAAATATGATTAATTGAATTTGAATTTTTTTTTTTATATTGATACAACTCTGTATTCTTATGGTTGGAAAAACAGTCAAATATTTATTCAAACATATAATAAAATATATACACTATTGTTCAAAGGTTTAGGATCGGTAAAAGTTTGTATTGTCTCTTATGCTCACCAAGGCTACATTTCTTTAATCAAAAATACTGTAAAAACAGGTAATATTGTGAAATAGTATTACAATTTAAAATGACAGTTTTCTATTTGAATATATTTTAAAATTTAATTTATTCCTGTGCTGCAATGTTGAATTTTCATCATTATTCCAGTCTTCAGTGTCACATGATCACTTTTGATAAATTCAATGCATACTTGCTGAATGATAGTATAGTACATTATTGCTTTATGGTTGGGGGAAATAAAGACTCAAGTTGCATTTCAGCAAATTACAGTAGTAGGTCATCTGGGCATTCACATGTTATAGTGTACATAGTATACATAATGCATACTGTAGCAATTGCATGAGTAGTATGTCACTCCGAACACTCCCAGATAGAGACATGGATACAAAGAAGGACTGGAAGTAAGAATGTATAATGAATGAAGGTGTACGTTACCGTTCTTTCAGAGAATTCAAATTTAAGACACAGTGTTCTCATTCAACACTCGCACGCATTTGTCAGCACAAACGCTGTACAGTAGATATATTAACCGAGATGTGACTCAACTGAAAACTATGCGTTTGTATTTCACCTTGGATGCTGGCAGCTACTGCAGCACTTTAGCAAAGGTGGAATATAGTTGCCATTGTTCTCTGCTTATGTGTGTGTGTTTGAACACAGGTATGGTCAAAAAGGAAGCCTATCTTCACATAACAGCAATGTGTTGACAGGTCTATTTCACTGACTGCCCCACCACCAAAGAAAAACACCTATAAACCACCCCCACTGAACGGTGTAGCCTGAGCGAGCAGGTATTGTTTTCATCCCCGGCTAAGTACAGATCCTCTTACCCTGCCTGCTATCAGCTGCATACAGGAAAGCAATGTGAGCTCACAGCGGCCTGCTCACTGACCTGGGACCAGCTTCACCGCTCTTTCTCAATGGGTTTTAATGCAGCGGCTGATCGGCGTCTGATCGTTGCTCCACAGGTGAATAGCTCACCTCCTCCTCCACCTCCTTCCTCCCTCCTTTTCTCTGCCTCTCTTGGATGGTCACTGGAGTCAGTTAGCGGATGGAGTCGAGTTATGCCCGAACTTTGTGCTCCTGAGCTATAAGCTTTTGTGAAAGAAAAAGACAAACGTTCTGGATTATTCTGTTTAAACTCTGCTCGTATTCAAGGTAAAGTGTGATAGCATGAAATGTTGTTTCATTCAAGATGATGACTGTTATCAGATATGTTTTTAAGTCTGTTTTCATTGCACCTGACTGCTTTTGTCATGTGGTTTTTGGAGCATCCAGATTGGGTCTGTTTTCCAATGAAGATCGAATGTGGTGGTGATTGTTGTGTATGATTTCTGATTTTATCTGGACAATGAAGTGCTGCAATTTTAGAAGAGACCGTAATATGCAGTTTTATAATGCTTATAATCTTCCTTTTAAAAACTAAAGGTTCTTCAGTGGTTTTTGGGATTAGCCTAGAAAATGTCGTCTTTTTTTTTTTTTGCTTGATAGAATTCTTCAGTTTGGATGATTATTTGAGGACTAAAGTTGTTGATGTCACAGTACATTTAAAGGTTTTTCAGATCAACATTAGTATATATGATGGTTCTCTAAAGAAAAAAAAAACATTGTTAAAAGGAAAAAAATATTAAACATTGAATGAATTAATGAACTAAATAGTTTATTTATTTATTCCTTTGCCCTTCTAAGTTCTAGTTTTTTTTTTTTTTTTAATTCTTAAGAAAATTAACTCGCATAAGAGTAGCAACTCAGTATGCTAGAAAACTGGTTACAAGCACTCTAGACCATCTACTGTGTACTTTTGAGGGAGAATCGTAATGTGTGCTACACACTAGGCAGGTGGTTTTTAACTTTTTTTTTGTACATTTGTAAATTTGCAAGGTTGTTTATTTATTTATTTATTTTTTAGTATTTTATAGCAGAAGTTACTGTCACAATGTTGGGCCATTGCTTTGTGAGCACTAGAAGTGTTTTTAGCCTGTTGCTATGTGGTTGCTGACTGGTCCAAGTCTCTAATATATTTTGCTCTTTATATACGGCTCAGTTCACTCCTTCAATGTCAGTATATTGGATTATTTCCCTCATTTTTAATGTCCACCAGACTTAAATCATTAATTATACTGTTTAGAAAAGTAATGGTGCAGCAAGCTGAGCAATTTGATATATCGTTCATATCTTAAGCACAAACATTGCAGGAGACAAGTTGTGTGCCAAAGTTTAATACTTGATGTTAGGGATCAAGTATGAGCAATAGTAATAGTGATGGTTTTCTTAGCAGATAAATGCAATATATGTTTAGCAGTGTGTGTAGACTCAGAGCTCGTGCCCTGCGGCTGTGCTTCAGATTCTCCATCTGTTTCAATTAAAGTGAGTGCAGGACTCACTGCACTGCCGGGTTTAAATGTCACAGTGAGAGAGCTCTCACCCTGCCCACAAATAACACCACTACATAACACAAGATCTGAGCACAATGGAGCACACACACTCCTATAGAGCTCCTCAATAAATAGATTGAGAAGGTGAAATATTGCACCGATTCTTGAAACATGAGACCAAACAAAGCCATACCTGCTGTCAAATGTTTCAAAAATTGCCACAATTCCACTTCGATATTAATCAGAGATGATCACAAGAAGCAACATTTCAGTTTTGTTAACGCTTTACGACAAGGTTTCATTCATTAACATTAATTAACTGCATGAAGTAACAATGAACAAAACAGCATTTAATAATCTTCATGTAATTTCATCGTTTGATTTTAAAAATGTTTAAGTAAAGTTGGAACTGTTAACATTAGTGTAACATGAACAAACATGCACAATTGTGTTTTTATTAACTAACATTGCCTTTTTTGGATATGGAGAAAATGAATCGCAAGTACCAAGTTTTTACTCTTGGAAGAATTTAGGTTAGCTGCAATCATGTCACATGTGGAGTAAAAAGTGTTGGAGGCCCTCAAATTTTCTTTAATAATTTATATGAACAAATCTGTTAAATGCTGTAAAAATATATTGGTTCATGTTACCTAATTCTTGAACTAATGTTAACTAATGAGACCTTATTGTAAAGTAAGAAAAAAATCTAAACTGACATTATCACTTGTACATATACAGTAAATATTAAATTTAATAGGAATTTTATTTATAATACTAAATATTAAGTTTAATATACAAAAAAAAAACAATACCACTATGTTCTGACAGAAGGTGATAAAAAATATGATAAAAATATCGGATTTATGAAATTATTAATATCAAGTAATTTTAAAGTCACTCTTCATCCTGAAGATCTTATTTCCATATTTCTCCTGTTATGATTTTATTTATTTATTGTCAGGAATATCATGCCATTTCTATCACAACTTGGAATAAAAATGAGAAAAAAAATTGAGAATTTTAGAACATTTCCCTCAAAAACCTAATTTTTTTTTTCTGATATTGTTGGCACACATTAATTGACAAACTAGGGGAAATACACATTTTATGAGAAAACAGAAGATGTTGAACACATGAATCCAAAATAAATGCTTAATTTTTTGTCCCAGTGCTCAAGAATCTGGCTTTTATTCATGGAGTTTTCTGGAGACTTATGAGGGTCTGATTGATCTAGATCTATTCTTTTTCTGTCCTACATTCTTTTGTTGACTCAAACTGTTCTTGTCACTCTCTGGCAGAGTAAACTCAAGGACTGTTTGCCATTTGTTAATAAGTAAATGACGACTGCACACAGGGTAGAAAATTTCCCATGAAATTCACATTCCTTCTGTGTTTGTCTCATGTGCTCACACACATTAGAGACACGCTATCATCTTCAGTATCAAACATGTGAGTACACATGTTGCATGTGCGTAATGCGTCATAATCACACATGCACTCCCACTCTGGACATCTAGCTGTTTTCCATGGTGAGTTTTTACTTTTTTGTATAAAGCAGTAGAGATAATGACGTATATGCTGAAGTGGAAGTTGTTCTTGATTAAAGCCTCACTTCTGATGATGCATGATGATTTATATAAAACACACACAATAGTTGCACAATTCTCATTTTGATTTCTGTCACCAGAATTGTTAGGAGATTGTTCTTTATTGCAACTGGTGAGAAACGTAAGCTCATATGTTTTTGGGCTAAAAATAATTTAATTTAATTTAATTTAATTTTAAATTAATTTTAATTTAGTATTGACATTATTCTATTTTAGTAGATTGAAGAGAGGAAAACTAGACTGAAACCTAAACCTCAAATGCTTTTTGGATAAAAAATTATGTTTTCCATTTTTTAATTGCTATTGCCATTATTTATCTTTTCTTTTCTTTGATTTTATTTTATTAGTTATTTCTAGACATTGACATTATTTATGTTTTGCATTTGCATTATTCTAATTTAGCAAACTGAGGACAGGAAATGATAAGAAGTAAGGGGAAACATAAACCTCTTTTTTTTTTACATTGCCATTATTTATCTTTTGCATTGGCATTATTTTATTTTAGCAGATTGGGGAGTGGAAAGGTTCAGGAGAAAGACGGGAAACTGAATTGGGAAAAGTTGTATGCTGGATTTGAACTCCCATAACCTGCATTAGAGTTATAACTCAGCGTGGCAGAAAACATGCACTAATCAGTAGCTGTTTACAAAGGCGAACTCTAATGCATACTATACATTAGTTGGTTGTTAGGGCATTGCTAAGTGGTTGCAGAATTTATTTATTTTTGTTCGTTCTTGTTTGCAAGGCAAAATTTGTATATCTGAAGTAGTAACACTACTTTCCTCAACAAGCCACATGATTTGAGGTATTATTATCATACAGAAACTATGTGGGATGAGTTATGAAGTTGAATACTTAGGATTAGGGCTTTGTTCAAATCCCTAACACTCAGTATACGCAATAATAATAATAATGAGGCAGTATCATCAATGCTAATGACTAAGCAAGCAGCACTAATCATTTTAGTGTTTATCATGGTGTCATAATGTCAGTCTTCTCAGCGTCTGCCTTAGGTTTGCTTTTATTTGCAGTGGAGTCTCTATAGGCATGGGTCATCTTTATGAGACGCGTCCTGCTAATCGTATTTAAGGCTTATTACCTCTCTCACTTTCTCTGTTTCCGTCTCTCACACACACACACACACACACACACACACTCACTCACTCACTCACAGCCTGTGGTGCTGGCTTCATTAGTACTATCC
This sequence comes from Sinocyclocheilus rhinocerous, assembly GCF_001515625.1. NCBI lineage: Eukaryota > Metazoa > Chordata > Actinopteri > Cypriniformes > Cyprinidae > Sinocyclocheilus > Sinocyclocheilus rhinocerous. The sequence goes on from NW_015656312.1 coordinate 369,205, forward strand.
ATCAGCGTTAATGTAGGAGAGGTAAATAATTGGACACAGCGCGTTTGCTGTAGATGACTTCCGCCACAGTTTTGGATCCTCGATTAGGAGGCTAATTGCATTTTGCTGCTTTTGACGGCAATCATAGCCATTTCCAAACACTTACAAAACATCTGTCAGAATGAGGGTTAATGCGGCTTCGGCAATCATCTCGCCCGTAAACGCTACCGTTTCCTATAAACGTGTCCGGAACAACCAGATGTTTATTTGCTTTTATAATTAAAGGTTGAGGCTAAATGCATTTCTCATGCTAAAGATCTGCGAGTCAAGTCAGGCCGACAGTGTTGTTAGTTCTTTATTTGTCGTCTTCTGTTATGTAACGTTGGTTTCACTGTGATATGCGTTCAAAACCGAAATGCTAAACGGTCTAAAGTGAGTCTCGGACTAAATAGTTCATTGTTTTCCTTGTCTGAGAGTTTTGGTTGAAATTTAAGCTTTGCTTTGGGCAAAGGAATGTGGGAAGACCTTTGGCTATCTTTCCCATCAGCCCCTTTCTGTCTTTTAGTTCCTGATTATGCACTGGGTATCTCAACACAGTTGGCCACGAGCCCAAATCAAGACAATACAAAGGTAAATGGGACACTACAGTTTTATCAGTGATTTGAAGCGGTCTGCAGAATATTTGACTGAAAAAAATCTAAAGTGTATTTTTATGCATGTCTAAGTTAACCTGTTTACTTTAAATATAAATTAAATATATTTCAAATATTTACAGAATTTAGTGATGTTATATGATTTCATTTTTTTATTCTCATTTCTAAAGACTGGTTAGAAAAAAATATTTGATTATTCTAAATTAATTGTTTATTTTATTGACATTTTATCAGTAAAAAAAAATCTGAATATCGTTTTTTTTGGTAAAAGAAGTGTTTTATCTTTCAACTTTTATGCTTCTTTAAATATTATTCAAATAATTTAATTGAAAAAATGATCTTGGGGTTTATTAATCTAACATTAATAGTGGGTAGAATAAGATACAGATACTGTCAACTTAATACAAAGTAAAATTTTTCAGATAATATTTTAATACTTATACTGGCTTCGGTAGAGTAACAATACAAAAGCTAAGTTAACAACAACATGTTTTCTTTTTCACACACAGTAAAAATGGAACTGTATGCATAAAATTATATATATGTTTGTTTAATATTCGAGGGTCTTTGGTATAAAAGCCCATTTGTAAATGTAAACCATTTGTTTTGAAAATAATTGAGGTTGTAGATTGTTGGGCAAGGTGTACTATTTCTAAACAATCAGATTTATTGATTTTTTTTTTTAACCTGACAGACCATAAAATAAGGAGAAAAATCCCACAGGACACAGTGAATGACGGTCTCCACTTATAAATTATTTTTGAATGCTGAAATAACATTAGAACTGCATATTTTCTACGAGACTTCAAGAGCTAAACGGAATGATAATTGGTTTTAAACAACCTTTTTTCTAGTCACCTTTGTTGTTGATTTTGATGGAAATGATGCATAATAGTGTGAATCCAGCATGGGCACCTGTTGTCCTTGTACATACTAATGTGTTTGTATGGAGCAAAGGCTCTTTTCATCTACAGGTCACAGCTCAACCACTGTTCAGCTCCAACACCGTGAACCGTGAAGAACAGCACAACACAAAAACCCATCTGCATTCTGTTGTTTAGAAAGCTATTTCATGCTTACAGCTCTCTCCGCTGTGGGAGGTATGTGTATATGCAGCTAGAAAAACAATTGGTGAGAGTGTCAGGACTGATGTTTACTGTGATGATGGTTGTAGTTGTAGATCGGTGGTGCACTGATATTATTGGCATAACTCCTCTTGGAGATTTCAGAGCACTAATAGCAACACATGGATGATGGGAAGGCATATTACTCTGTGCTTGGTGTTAGTCTCTCAGCTGCAATTATGTTGCACATTGATGTCAACACAAACATGCTTTTAATGAGTGTGTTTCATTTTTAGAGCAGATGAGAGCTGCAGGGGCTGGATAGAGTTGTGTATAAAGTATACTCACAGGCTCACATGCATATAGGCTATAAGTATTGAAACATGCGCAACTAAGATTATTCAATAAACAATAAGCTCATTTTTTATCATCATTACTTTGTCTCCTGCCTTTGCTCTTCTCTGGCTTTACACGGTCAACTTCTTGGCTGATAGAAGACTGTTTTGGGTAGGGGTGCTCCGATCAGGATTTTTGAGGCCAATCACCGATCACAGAAAGCAGTATCTGCCGATCCGATCACCGATACCGATCTTTTTAAAGCCTTCTTTTTATCATGTAGAATTATTTATAGTGATGATCCAATCAAGATTTTTAGACATTTATTCAGGGCCTGAATTTCATTTTTGAAAATG
>NW_015656312.1:371811-372829 GCF_001515625.1 Sinocyclocheilus rhinocerous
CACGGACTGTGCTTTCACACAGGAGTCTGCTCCTGATCTGTGGCTGTTTACCACAAACACAACATTTATCCATTATTTTGATTTTAAATCCAAACATTGTTACTTAAAAGGCTTTTTCAATATTGTGATTCTTTTTTTTACACAGTACAGTAATACAATCTTTCATCAATTATTCAATGCTTTTTACTTTTGCATTTTCTTCTAGATTTATATATTAAGTTGCTAAAGCAAAACATTTAAACTACTTTTCTTAGGTTATCACAAACATTCTAAATTAAAACTTACCACTGACAGAAACTGTCAGCTCTACTGCCTTTTCTTTTGCATTTAAATCTTTATTACAAGCAATCCTGTGGTTCATAAAGAACTTTAATTACTTTAAGAACTTTAAAATTATTGCCTTGTTTATCTAAGTGCTCTTTTTTCCTTTAAACCTAGCCAAAAAGCCATAGCCTATGTGTTGACTGTGAAACACAGTAGACTTTAATTATATGCATTTATGGTGTAATTACTAAATTTTTGTGTCAATGCATGTTCATATTTACCGCAAACATTGCGCTGTTACTTTAATTCAGCGCAGCAAAAATAGACTCTGTGCAGAAACGATCTCTGCACTGCTGCAGAAGCACCGCTCCTGGAACGCACTGCCAGACCGCAACCGTGTTTGCAGTGTGAACGCTTTAATCCGTTAACATGAGCGCGGAAATGAATTGTACCTCACCTAAAGCATTATAATTATTTCACCCGCGCCGGACAGAGACTGAGACGGTGCCCCTGCATGTCGTGCCAAACCTCTCACGGCAGCGTCATCAGCTTGAGATCGTTTTTTTGAGATCGGCCTTTTTAGAGACCACCGATCAATCATCCCAAAGCGATTATCAGCCGATTGTGATCGGTAGCCGATCAATCGGAGCACCCCTAATATATACAGTATATATATATCAGGGGTGTTTCCTCTGGGGAGGCAGTGTCTCCTCAAAATATTGGATGAGAAAAAAAATTGTATTGCAAAACTAAA
>NW_015656312.1:376455-379986 GCF_001515625.1 Sinocyclocheilus rhinocerous
TCCAGGAGTGCCATCTATTATTGCCTTGTTTATCTAAAAATGCTCTTTTTCTTTAAACCTAGCCAAAAAGCCATAGCCTATGTGTTGACTGTGAAACACAGTAGACTTTAATTATATGCATTTATGGTGTAATTACTAAATTTTTGTGTCAATGCATGTTCATATTTACCGCAAACATTGCGCTGTTACTTTAATTCAGCGCAGCAAAAATAGACTCTGTGCAGAAACGATCTCTGCACTGCTGCAGAAGCACCGCTCCTGGAACGCACTGCCAGACCGCAACCGTGTTTGCAGTGTGAACGCTTTAATCCGTTAACATGAGCGCGGAAATGAATTGTACCTCACCTAAAGCATTATAATTATTTCACCCGCGCCGGACAGAGACTGAGACGGTGCCCCTGCATGTCGTGCCAAACCTCTCACGGCAGCGTCATCAGCTTGAGATCGTTTTTTTGAGATCGGCCTTTTTAGAGACCACCGATCAATCATCCCAAAGCGATTATCAGCCGATTGTGATCGGTAGCCGATCAATCGGAGCACCCCTAGTTTTGAATACCAGACAAGCTGTTAACAGGGTTTTGGGTTTTAGACAACTTTGTTGACTAGTTGTTCTTTTACTAGACAAAACGTCTCAGGTTACTTATGTAACCATGGTTCCCTGAGTAGGGAACGAGACACTGCGTCCTCTAGGGGTCGCTATGGGGAACGCCTCGTTGTGACCCGTGTCTGAAGCATACATTGAAAAAACACCAACTCGTTGGCCGGCGACAGCCATGACGTCACTACCGGTGCGACTATAGTATAAATAAGCGCCGGGAGCTACACATCATTCACTTCTTCGTCTGAAGCTTGCATCCGCAGCATGGCAAGAAACCTAGAGGACGCAGTGTCTCGTTCCCTACTCAGGGAACCATGGATACATAAGTAACCTGAGACGTTCCCCTTCATGGGAACTTCGAACTGCGTCCTCTACGGGTCGCTATGGGGAACGGTATACCCACACCACCATGCTGAGGGGAGTGCATGCCAGAACCATGGCGAGCACTAAGTACCAACTTTACCATTTTCATGGTGAGTTGCCCCTGGGACGTCAGACGGCTGTCCGTGACTTTATCCCCTACGGCCAAAGGCCTAGGCTACATACCCCAAAATACTTACCTGTTAGGGCCAGACTCCTGGGCCCGGGGTAGAGCTCAAGGCTTGGAATCAGGAATAGATTCCTTTAAGGGAATACGACCAAGAGCCTAGAATCATACTAGTCTAGACCTGTCACACAGGGGCTACCGCACGTTTCTCTTTGTATGTGCTGAAGGAACTGTCTCAACAGACCCTTAGTAGCAACACCCTGTTAAGTAGGTATCCAGAGGATAGGAGGAGTGGTGCCCAAGGCGGAACCGGGGTTTTAAACCACTCAAAAAGAGCACGAAGTCTCTGCGCGTAGCTCTTACCATACAGGATTTTAGAAAAGTGGGCAAAGCATAACGTGCACACACTTGAATACCGTTCTAGGGGTTCTCGTGGCACCCTGAAAGAGCAGCCCATAGATAGAAATAGCATATCCCCAAACGCTATGTCTAAGGCTATAATGCTGGAGTGGCTAGCAGTAAATCTGTAGCTGAGGGAGCAAACATCCAGCTCCCGGCCAACGAGTTGGTGTTTTTTCAATGTATGCTTCAGACACGGGTCACAACGAGGCGTTCCCAATAGCGACCCCTAGAGGACGCAGTTCGAAGTTCCCATGAAAGGGAACCGATTTTTTTAACAGCATCTGGCGTCCGGAGCTGGATCTAATATTTCCGTGTGAAGGCATGATCTATGGAGTGTTCAGAATTGCATACAAGTATACCAGGATGCAGTGTTTTTTACAAGTCACAGTTTGCAAAGTATTTTTATATGATTTTATATAAAATAAGTAAATACTTTATAATTTTATCAATTTTATAATAAATTTTTTTAAGTTTAAATTTTTAATAATTTTACATTTAAATATATTTTATGTATAATTTTATAATTAAATTTTTATTTTCAATTCTAAATGGTAAAAATTTAAAAATGGTTTAATATTAAATCATTAAATAAATCTAAAATTATTTATATACAGTATATATATATATCTGCTAAATGACTAAATGTAAATGTAAATATATTTATTTTAGAAAAAATATTTTAATATTCTACTTTGCACTTTTTCATGAGAATTTAAAAATCTTATTTCACTCCATGTGGTATTTTTTAATGTTTTTATACTGCTGTTTTTTTCAGGAATTAAAAAAAAAAAAAAATTCTAGTTTTAAAAAATGGATTAAAATAACTTTAAATTGTTTTTTATTGTCTCTTTAATAGTTTTTCTTAGTTTTTAAGAGTTGAAATGCACCAGAATTTGTCTGTTTTAAGACTTTATTTACTCCTTTTCAATAGATTTATAGAAGTAGCTAAAACTGTACTTCTTCATAAGAAAATATTTTTAAAAGTCATATTTCACCTCACGTGGTATTGTAGTTTTTTGTGTAGTTTTTTGTACTGCTGTCTATTTTAAGGAAACAAATGTTTTCTAATGTTAAAGGATTAAAACATCTTGAATCTTTTTCGTCTCTCTTCCTAATGATGAAATCCTGTTTGAGCATTTTAATTCAGAAGTCCATTATTTTTCATAACATTTCGTGATTATAACGCCCAAGGCTAGTCAAGCTTCTCTAAGTGAGAATCCCAGCACAGTATCATCAAACCTCTGCTAAAGCTAAAGCCCACGACTGCATGTTTGTTCTCTGAATGGTGTTAAAATGTGTCTAGACACAGTTCAGTCATGTCCTATCATCCTATCAGGTGAATATAACAATGAAAAATTTAAGGGGGTCTGAATACTTTCCGTACCCACTGTATATATATATATATATATACAGTATATATATATATATATTTAATGACATTATGTGCAGATTAATTATTAATTAATTAGATGAGAAAATAATTGAATAGATATTACAAAAAGTTTTCAAAATAAATATTTTGCTTCAACATTGCATAAATAATGTTACTAAATGCATATTAATGGGTTAAAAAGGTGAATATTTAAGTATGAAAGATTTAAAAAAATGAAATGATACTCACCATTTGAAACTAATAGCACAAGTCGGTGGGTGCATGTCACTGTCTTAATGAGTCATTGAGTCAATCATTTAACAGATTTGTTCAAACAGCTGATTCATTTAGAATCGAATCAAGTGACTTGCTTGCAAGTCTGGCCCTGTCCCAAATGGAACACTTCATGTGCACTTGCGGTCTTACGGACTTACAATGGCCGCGGTGGTCACCATGGGACCATAGGGTGTCCCATTTGTCATTTTAGCGTTCAGAAGGGTGCTCGCGAGCGCCCCCTTTTTGGACGTTATGCGCCCTCGATCCGCACTTCTGCCGAGCCCGCACTGGTGCAAGCTCCGCAGCAGACTTTTACCCGACAGTCAAAGCGGCATTACGTCACGAATGTGCGGACTCAGAGGAAGACCACGAGGGTTTAGGGTGCCATTTGGGACA
>NW_015656312.1:380408-382954 GCF_001515625.1 Sinocyclocheilus rhinocerous
CCAAATGGAACACTTCATGTGCACTTGCGGTCTTACGGACTTACAATGGCCGCGGTGGTCACCATGGGACCATAGGGTGTCCCATTTGTCATTTTAGCGTTCAGAAGGGTGCTCGCGAGCGCCCCCTTTTTGGACGTTATGCGCCCTCGATCCGCACTTCTGCCGAGCCCGCACTGGTGCAAGCTCCGCAGCAGACTTTTACCCGACAGTCAAAGCGGCATTACGTCACGAAAGTGCGGACTCAGAGGAAGAGTGCGAGGGTTTTGGGTGCCATTTGGGACAGGGCCTCTTTATGAATGGATCACTGAATTAATGGCTCACTCAATTTGTTTAAAATCGTGGATTCATTCAGTAACAAACACCGCTGTGTTTTGCTCGGAAAGGCACAACAGTTATGCTGTCGCTTTGTTTGGCACTATTTTCATTTGTGAAATTGAGCAAAACTGATAATATTGGCAATATTGTGTCTAAATTTTAACACAATAATAACTTCTTGTTTATTTAACCTATTGCATAAAAAAAACAATATCACATTTGCAATAATGCAGAAAAACAGCATTCTTGCTCGTGTGATATTGCTAAACTATATAATATGAAATAAATATAAGACAAAAACCTATACAGGGACATTTTAAATTTAGGGGCTTATAACTGCATTCTAATATAGGCTACATCACACAGTAAGTTATAATCTCTCTCTCTCTCTCTCTCTCTCTCTCTCTCTCTGATTTTATTATGATTTCTGTAGAGGATCATATACAGTATGAATATTTGCCTTTGTCTCTCTCTTGCTCTCTCGCTTGCTCTTCTTCCAAAATCACATTATACTTTACAACACAAAATGAATGTTAATTGTTAATGCCAAGAACCTGTTCTCCAGAGGAGCTTAAATGTGGGTTAAACTCCCAGTCTGAGATTTTAATGAGGATTGTATTAAGCTCCCCTTTTGTATAAGATAATATACAAGACCGCAATAATATACACAATGACCTGAAGGATCTGTGTGTTCATTCAAAGAAAGGTTTTCTTATGAATTAATTAGCAGAAAAGTCCATTTCTACTGTGCATTTATGGATTTTCCTTATGGAAAAGGCAGTGATTTTCCGCACCTAAATTCCATTAGGTCGTTAATAAAAAAAAATTAACAGCAATTTATTAGTATTAGCCTTATTAGCAATTTATTATGATTAGCCTTTATCTAGATTCTAGACTATATCAATTTATAAATCCATGCTTTTAATTAATGTTTGTTCATAATTAATACATTAATAATTAATAATACAGTAAATACTACATATATACTGCAAGTTAATTTATAAAATTTAAAATGTCTTAGTGTGTATATATAGAATAGGACTAAATATATTGTTCATTGTAATTTAATGTAATTTACTAATGTATAGAACCTTTTTGTAAAGTGTTGCCATTTTTTAAATAATTAATGTGCTACTGTTTTTTTTTTTATTTACAGTGGCCAGCATAAGCGTTGGGAGTGATGCAGTTTTTATTATTTTAATTATCATTATTGCTACAAAAGTTACTTAGAAGAAATAGTGATATTTAATAAGATAATCAAAGCAACATTTTGGCATCTCACATCTGTAAATAATAAACATCAGCCGACAATATTAGCAAACGAAAATATATATTAATGTATACAGTTGCATTGTATTTTGTGTATATCCTTACACTGCTGCATTTAACAGTGTGCTGTATAATATATGGCTTATCCTCAGACTGGAGAGCTGGTGGAGAGAGACAGACTTGTATCAGAATTTGTGAATTAGCCAAGCCATGTACCTTCGTTCTCTGTATAGTTTCTTGCACCAAATTCAGTTCTGTGTTAGAGTGCTAAATATTTAGAGTGACTGGCTCCATTCAATCATGTTGTGTTCATTGTGATTAAACCTTCTGTTGTTATTGTTTTAAAGACTGTATGGTTACAGGTTTTTTCACAAATATCACAAGAATAGAAGAGTGATTTGACATTTCTTTGAGAGTCACACCTGTTAGTAAATATAGTTGTCAGTCCTAAGCATACGTCAATGACTGTGTGTCTACAGAACGAGATTAAGCGCTTACATAAGAAGTGACGACCATATTTGCAGTGTGTACGAGGCCTTGGACACTCAACAAGTAGCTCTGTTGCCATTGGTTACCCAACACTGATCCAAACACAATGTACTCAATTAGCTTTATTTAAGGATGTTAACTGGAAATTCTTCATCGTTAGTCCGTCATTATTTTCTATAGCTTGCTGGGGCCCTTTAATCAGCAGCAAACATGATTTGTATGATCATGCGTGTGATTGTTTTAATATGATGGATGGAGAATTCCAACTTGTGGGTCTTTTTTGAAAAATTCTTAAGTTCCTTTCCTGCAATGACTTGAATCTTACAGGTCAGTAGAACTTCCTGCCAGGATGTGTATTTTGTGGTTAAAGGATGCCACACAGGGATAATTGCTTACATTTTCAGATGCAATCAAGCTGACTTTTACCTCTCACCGTGTGTGTGTGTGTGTGTGTGTGTGTGTGTGTGTGTGTG
>NW_015656313.1:0-1438 GCF_001515625.1 Sinocyclocheilus rhinocerous
AATCCTGAGCTGATTTATAATATTCTGCTACAGTATTTCAGTGAGACCTCATCATGTCTACCTCTTGCCGATTTCTATGCTACTTTTCCCAGAGACGGAGAGAATCCAGTAGACTATTGGATTCGGATCAACAAGGCTGCTGATCTGGTGAATGATGGCCTTCATAGACAAGGAAAGCAGCTGGCTGATATGAGTGAAGAGGTGACACGAATGTTCATCAAGCACTGTCCAGACCCAGGTTTGACTAGTGTATTCAGATGTAAACCTATTCATGAGTGGAGAGCAAAAGACATACAGAGCAGAATTGATGACTATCAAAGAGAATACATGGGTCGTGCTGGTGCGTATGTTAAGGGCCACACTTCAGCTGTGCTTAATAAGGAATGTACTGAGCATAATCACCTCATTAGCTTTCCGCAGTCTGCTGTTCAGGATACTTTGAGTTTTCCATTAGCGCCAAGTACATGCAAGCAACCAGAACTTTCAGCAGAGCCCAGTACTGTTCAATGTCGGTCATGTCCTGCTCCAAACCTGCCTGTAGTCCAAACCATGACACAGAATACACAGCAGCCTGAAAGTCAAGTGCTCTCACGTATGATGGAGATGTTAGAGCAGCTGATGGATAGAGTTCAGTCACGTGACGTTCCCACTCACAGAGTCAGCTCGAGGTTGCAGCGGCGCTATGCCAGAAAAACATGTCGTGTGTGTCATGACAACAAGCCAGAAATACATGTCGTGTGTGTCATGACAACAAGCACAGCACTGTGACGCACTGCATAACTGATAAGTTGTGTTTCGAATGCTTCTCACCTGGACATGCAAAACGTGATTGTCCGAAACTTTCCACTGTAGGGGACGATATGGAGGGAAACTAGTGGACCCGTATGTGGAGGGAGGCAGTACAGGTCATTCTTGCAACTCCCAAGTTGTTACCGAGTGTGAAGATGAATGCTATTTGATTGAGAACAGTGTTGATGAACTAAATATTGTGTATCAGAACACGCATGTTGTGGGGGGACATGATAGTCTTTTTTATACACCTGTGAAAATCGGAGAAAAAGTGACATTGGGAGCCATGATGGATAGCGGATCGATGGCATGCACCATAAATGAAACAGCTGAGATGAAGCTGAGAAAAGCGGGAGCAGTTGATGGAAACAGTGAGTTGAGCACTGATGTGGTCCTTGTGGGCTGTGGTGGATTGCGTGTCAAGCCTAAGTCTGTTTACAATCTGACCATGGAAGTTTATGGCTTGAAAATGATTGTACCTACTCTAGTGGTTCCTGGCCAACATGACGAACTCATAATTGGAACTAATGTCATCAAACATATCCTGCGACATATCAAGCAGTGTGAAGGTTTCTGGAGAGCTGTGTCTGGCCCTACATCAAAGGATCCTGAATGTGAGAGCTTTTTGTCCATGCTCGCTGGACTAAAT
>NW_015656314.1:0-1358 GCF_001515625.1 Sinocyclocheilus rhinocerous
TCAGTCGCACTGGTGCTCCTAAAAACATTTTCATAGTCGCACGCATTAGTTTTCAGTCGCAGATGCGTCTGAAAAAAACTGTAGAGCCCTGGATCCGCCATTTTAAGCAATGAATGAATGACGGACTCTCCGTTGTAACATCGCGCAAGGCAAATAAGGGGGTGACATCTAGTGGATTAGACTAGTAATAAGATTAACGTAAATCTTATGTTCAATGTTTGCGGAAATAAATATTGAAAAAAATCGATTCGTGGCCTTTGAGAATCGATATTGAATCGACCACATTTAAAAAAACGATATATCGAAAAATCGACTTTTTTGCCCAGCCCTAGAATGAAGTGTTTCATGTGGAAGTATGGTTGAAAAAATGCAGGTTGCAGGAGCAGTCCGTAATGACAAGCCCTGTCCAAAAGCTTGAGTTTGACATCCACTGCCTTCATGAATGCCTTTGTTATACTTGATCTTTTCTGGCATCAAAAATGTTTAATCTCAGCCCTATGGGAAGTAACAAGCCAGGCAAAGAAACAAGAACTAAACACAGGGAGAGAACATAGAAACAATGGAAACAGAAAATACACTACAACATAAAAGTCCTTGAACACATAACAGGGAAGAACAAGACATGGATCTTAAACTAGAAACAAAACCCAAGAACGTTACATTATCTGTGGTGATGTAATAATGATGTATTTGAGGAAGTGGGTTTACTTTTGTATATCTTGTTCAGTGGACATTTGTTGTGGTTAATACATGAAGGGGTTTCAAATTGTTTGAAGACTGTATTATTGATTATTAACTATTCCTTTGATATTGTGACCAGTGTCTTTAGAAGGGTGAATGTTACACTGCCCCAAATTTCAGGCCCAATTCTTGATAACTCTGCCAATGGACAAGAAAACTCTGACAGTGCCGGTCCTAAGATCGGATAAAGGAAGAGGGTTGGGATAGGGCTAGAAACCCCATCCTGTAAAAAAGGAGTTGACAGAAAACAATAATGCACAGTTCAAAGTGGTTTTATTCCCCAAAGTGTAAAAATGTGGCTTTTCATAGGTGTGCAAAATGTTTTTTTTTTTGTTTTTTTTTACAATATATTCAACAATATAATTTGGCTATATACCGATGTACAGGCGCCAAAACATAAACGCAATTCAGCTTCCACACTACTCACTTTACTCTCTCCCTAAAATCAGGGTTGCCAGGTTTTCACAACGAAACCCTCCCAATTGCTACTCAAAACTGGCACAAAACTAGCCCAATCGCATTTCGAGGGGGGCTCCCCGTTACAAATCACATTCCGGGGGGTAAAATACACGTATTTGGCGGGTTTCCCCTGGTAAAATTCACACTCCATGGGCTAA
>NW_015656315.1:0-531 GCF_001515625.1 Sinocyclocheilus rhinocerous
TTGTGAATCGCCGACAGCTGCAGATATTTAGCATGCCAAATATTTTGCGGGCGTCAGCGACTTGTCGGCGATTCCCTCAGATCGCGTCTTTGATCATTCACACTGCGTGATTGTCACTTGCGTGAACGAGCACCGATTTGCCTCCGATGTCGGGCATTTGTCAGCGATTTCACAAAACCTGTCGGCGAGTGAAAAATCGGGCTAAAATCGTGCAGTGTGAACTCTGCATAAGCTGTACCCTCAAAGCAGTGCCACACCCCCCTTAGCCTGTTCAGTTCCCTGTTAGCCCCAAGCTCCACCCACCCAATCTCAAGCCAATTAGAGCCATCTCAGAACACTTGAAATATAGTGCACGAAAACTTTATGGTGCTTTATAATGTTTTTGTGGCTTTCGTGGGGCTTAATAATAACACAGAGTATACGCACTAAAACGGATTTGGATCGGTCTCGTCTGACCGATACAAGTAGATATAACTGCAGACCGGAGATCAGTGTTGCCAATTTAGCTACTTTGTAGCTAGATTTAGCGAC
>NW_015656316.1:0-451 GCF_001515625.1 Sinocyclocheilus rhinocerous
TAAAGCATTTCATGCAAATTCAACTATTATAATGTTTTCAGAAAATAAAAAAAGATGCAGTAATTTTTAAAGCACAGAATCACACTAAGCACAAAATCAAAGTGTGCCAGACCAAAACTTTTAGGTAAAACAGCACCCTCTGTGTTTAAATGAGGATGTTGCTGTAATCAAGGCAATGGCAGAACCCATTGATGAACAAACACCAACAAGACTGCCCCAAAAACAAGCACTTATTCTTACATGGAATCACAAATTCTTCTCTTTGTAGTCATCTAGAGAGTCTCCTTCAAATATAAAAGAACTGAACAGAAACCAGTTGGACACAGGAAAGTCAGTCAGCAAACATTTACCCCAACTAGATAGCACTTTCTACATAGCTTGAAAAGAAAAATGCTAAAGTTAGAGAAGACATCAGCTGGTTTGCACTCAAGAAGGCAAGGAAAAGAAAAAG
>NW_015656317.1:0-5484 GCF_001515625.1 Sinocyclocheilus rhinocerous
GGGCCCTTGGCTTTTGGGGGCCCAAGGCGGTCGCCTACCTTTGCCCAATGGGTAAGTCCGCCCCTGCCCGTGACGTCACATCGATCAGATGATTTGACACGTCCGATAAAAGAAGCCGGTTAGCGGCGTTCAGGAGCTACGCTCAATGTGCTCACTTGGGGATACACAATGATCGATCGTCTCCTACATGCTGCTGTTATTAGCTGTGAACACTGTGGAATTCTCAGCGTGGAATGGTCAAGTTTGTTGGACTATTTGAGTTGGAGTTCCTCACAGGACAGCGCTGTTCCTCAACGTGCTCCCGGACTCTATACAAATTCACCTGTGAGGCTGAACTGAACACACACACACCCTGACGCACACATACTCATACATTGATTGTATATATTGTATATATCGTTTTTTTGTCTTGTGAAAAAAAACGATATATACACTCTGGGTTGGTATTTATTATTTTTGGTAGTTATTTTTTGTACCTGCATTCCTTCAACCCCACTATTATGAGGTAAACAGAACAAACTTTATTAGTGTAGCCTGCCTTATTTAGGCTGAGCGTTACATATTGGTGGCCCGTACGGGGAACCTCTTTTGTTGTGTTTGTTTGGTTTTGGGATAATTATCATTATGGATGTGACAAATGCTGATCCGGTTACTGATGTTAATACTGTGAACACCGTGAATACCGATAATCCAAGTACACCTGTAAATGACCAAGAGATTCTTGAACAACCAGATGTGGATTTTACAGCAGGCCCATTTGTAACCAGGCGCAATCCTAATGCTGAAATAACATCTATGATAAGCTCATTATACATTTCTGACTCTGATCAATCGATGATGATAATGATGATGATGAAGGGAGCAATATTTTAAGTGGTGAAATAGTACAGACAATGCAGGCAGACATGGCACAAGTAAAGGTGGATTTATTGGCCCTCAATAAAAGAGTACAAAATATAGAACATGATTTTAAACAGTCAATAGACAGTACAGTAAACCGGGAGACCAGTTTCAGGCAGGCCGTGGGCGCTAGCTTGGCTGGGTTGGAGGACTATTTCCTAAAATCACTGGAAAAATGTGTTTTTCCCAACACTGTTTTCTGAGGAGAGATGCGAAATTGGAAAGTCAAATTAAAAAACTAAGACTCACCAGTACACCCACACTCTCCAGATTACAGACCTACTCACCACCTTCCTCCCACATTTCTCCAGTCTATTGTCCACAGACCCCCATGCCGGTTAATGCTAAACAGAAAGGTCCAACTCATCCAGCTCAAAATACTACTTATGAGGTAAATCCTTCTGTGCATACTCACTCACATAATGTGCTTACCTCCTCAGTGGCTGGCTCATCCTCATTTTGTGCTCGTCCTCCAATCCGCCTAGAGTTCCCCTCTTTCGGCGACTCCTGCGAGACTGCAGAAGTGCTCAACTTCATCGAGCAGTGCGAGAACTTCCTGGAGATCAGGCCTCTCCCCAGCGTTGAGCTCATCGGTACTCTTGAGTACAGTCTTGAAGGGACCCGCTCTGAGCTGGTGGAAAGCAGAGAAGGCCAAGGTAAAAGATTGGCAGTCCTTCAAAAAGGCATTCATGGCGGCTTTTCTTTCAGACGATTACCTCTCTGAGGTGGAGGAGAAGCTGAGGACGTTGGTCCAGCAGCCGCGACAACGCCTGAGGGACTTTGCCTATGATTACCGGGCTCTCTGTCTGAAATGAAAGCCAGAGATCTCTGAGGTATTGCTGGGTTGGACTTCCTGAATGCCACTGGAGCTGTGTTGGAAGTGGGACAAAGCAGATATGGCTTAAGATCTGGAAAAGACTATACATATTACAATTTCCTGTCAGTACAGGTGCCAGCAAGTCTGTCTACACCCTCGAGTCAAGCTCATTTCCTCACAGCTGCTAAGTTGAATTTATACTACGCCATACCAACAACTGGCAGACTTCCCGAACTCATGTCCTTCACCCCAGAGACTACACAATGGGACTCTGACAATCAGGAAGAATTGAGGCAGTTGATCTCCAACTGGCCACGCACCACTTCGAACATCCTGGGTAAAACATCAGTAGTACAACACAAGATTACTTTGACTGACGATATACCTATCAAATCCCGGGCATACAGAGTTTCACCCCTCAAAAAACAGACCATCGAGGAACAAGTTGACCAGATGATCCAGGACAACATCATCAAGCCCTCCTTCTCGCCTTGGTCGTCACCCGTGGTCCTGGTCCCCAAACCTGATGGATCGTTCAGGTTCTGCGTGGATTACAGAAGGTTAAACAGTAAGACCGTACCCGATGCTTACCCAATGCCTCTGATTCATGACATCCTAGAATCCCTGGAAGGCGCCTCCTGGTTCAGTGCATTGGATCTGCAGTCCGGATACTGGCAGGTGGAGATGGAGGAGGCGAGTAAAGAGAAGACCGCTTTTATTACCACCAAAAGGCTATTTCAGTTTAAGTCTATGCCATATGGTCTCAGGAACTCTGCAGCTACCTTCCAGCGTTTGATGGAGAGCGTTCTGGTGGACTTGAGGGGGAAAATCTGTTTCGTCTACATCAACGACATTATCATCTATTCAAAAACATTAGATCAACACATCCAAGACCTTAATACTGTTCTCCACAATCTCACCCAAGCCAACCTGACACTGAACATGAAGAAATGCCACTTCTTCAAGCAACAGCTCAAGTTCCTCGGCCATACAGTCTCCAAGAGGGGTGTGGAGATTGACCACGAGAAGACCAAGGCCGTGGCCGAGTTCCCTCCTCCGCAAGACCTCAAAGCTCTGCAACGATTCCTGGGCTTGGCAGGGTGGTACCATAAATTCATTTCCCACTTCATTGCCATCACTGCTCCATTGAACCACCTCAAAAAGAAAGGAGTTAAGTGGGAGTGGACTCCAGAATGTCAAGATAGCATGAATGCACTTAAACAAGCATTACAAAACTCACCTGTACTCATCCAACCAGACCTCAACAAAAACTTCCAAGTGCATACGGACGCGAGTGATCTAGGACTGTGTGCTATCCTCACTCAACATTCTGTGGAAGGAGAAAAGGTGGTGGCATATGCCTCACAGACTTTAACAGGCGCAGAAAGAAATTATAGTACGTCTGAAAAAGAATGTCTAGCTGTGGTTTGGGCTGTTGAAAAGTGGAGGCATTACCTGGAGGGGAGGCCGTTTGATGTCTTTACGGATCATGCTGCACTCGCCTGGGCCTTCAACTGCCCCAAAACCTCCTCACGCCTCACACGCTGGACTCTCCGGCTGCATCAATTCAACTTTCAGGTCCATCACAGGAAAGGCTGCCTCAGCATGGGGCCAGATGCCTTGTACAGGGTATGCGAGACACCTTCTAGTCATGCTGTCCCATGTCTTTCCATAACTTCTCATCACTCGTCTACCTTACCACATTCATTGGAAGAAATTGCTAAAGCTCAAGGTTTGGATCATACCATCACTCACCTGCAGTCTAGCGTCCAACCTCGCTCAGCCAAAGAACAGCCCATCACCTGTGGGAGTGGACTCCAGAATGTCAAGATAGCATGAATGCACTTAAACAAGCATTACAAAACTCACCTGTACTCATCCAACCAGACCTCAACAAAACCTTCCAAGTGCATACGGACTCGAGTGATCTAGGACTGGGTGCTATCCTCACTCAACATTCTGTGGAAGGAGAAAAGATGGTGGCATACGCCTCACGGACTTTAACAGGTGCAGAAAGAAATTATAGTACGTCTGAAAATGAATGTCTAGCTGTGGTTTGGGCTGTTGAAAAGTGGAGGCATTACCTGGAGGGGAGGCCGTTTGATGTCTTTACGGATCATGCTGCACTCGCTTGGGCCTTCAACTGCCCCAAAACCTCCTCACGCCTCACACGCTGGACTCTCCGGCTGCATCAATTCAACTTTCAGGTCCATCACGCTGGACTCTCCGGCTGCAACAATTCAACTTTCAGGTTCATCACAGGAAAGGCTGCCTCAACATGGGGCCAGATGCCTTGTCCAGGATATGCGAGCCACCTTCTAGTCATGCTGTCCCATGTCTTTCCATAACTTCTCATCACTCGTCTACCTTACAACATTCATTGGAAGAAATTGCTAAAGCTCAAGGTTTGGATCATACCATCACTCACGTGCAGTCTGGCGTCCAACCTCGCTCAGCCAAAGAACAGTCCATCACCTTTGAAGACCACCAAGGTGTGTGGTACCACAGACCAAAGTTCCTTTGAAAAATAAAGGAGAAAAATATCAGCTGGTGGTACCACAGACACCGAGAGCTGACTTCATGCACTATTACCATGATAATCCCCTAGGAGGCCATCTTGGACAGCTAAAAACCCTGCTGAAAATCCTGGAGGTGGCATGTTTGGCAGTACATAAAAAGCTGTGAGGTATGTCAGAAATACGAACCCAGTAATACAAAACCATCTGGACTTTTACAAAGTTCCCAGATCACTGAGCCGAGACACACTCTAGGGATTGATCTAATGGGTCCATTCCCCACCAGTAAGAAATGGAACACTTACCTCCTCGTCATGGTGGACTATTTCACGAAGTGGGTGGAGATGTTTCCACTTCGGGATGCCAAGACCCAGAAAATAGTGAAAATCCTCAGGGAGGAGATTTTTACTTGCTGGGGAGTACCTAAGTTCCTGGTGTCTGACCGGGGTCCCCAGTTCACCTCCAGCATTCTGGGCGATCTGTGCAAGACATGGGGTTGTGTTCAGAGACTAACTACAAGCTATCACCCACAAGCAAACTTAACAGAAAGAATCAACCGGATTGTAAAAACAATGATTGCTGCATATGTTGGACAACAACATCAAACCTGGGACCAGTGGCTACCAGAATTCCGCTATGCCATCAACACAGCCCAGCAGGAAAGCATGGGGAAGACCCCGGCTGAGATCATGCTGGGTAGGCAAGTGCTGGGACCTCTGGAACGCCTAATCCACCGACCACCTTCACCTGATTAAGCTGCGTATTCCCTGGTGGAACGACAGAACATTATGGTAGAGGAGGTGAAAAACAGGATGAGGATGAGCCAAGCCAAACAAGCTAGGTATTATAATTACTGTAGAAAAAATGCGCAGTTTCAACCGGGTGACCTAGTTTGGTTAAAAACCCATCCTCTTTCCAATGCCTCTAACAAATTCTCTGCCAAGCTAGCGCCCAAGTGGGAGGGTCCAGCTGAAATAAAAAGTAAAACAGGGCCAGTAAATTACACTGTGTGCTGGGGCAACCCCCCAAAAACAGATGTGATTAATGTGGTTAATTTGAAGTGTTACTATGGACGCTCACCTCCGACGCCGTTGGCTGGGGGCGGGGGATCTATGTAGCACGGCCACATAAGAGGGATATATTTATAAAGCTGTTGATTAAATACTAATTTGATTGTTGATGTGTCACAGCTGTTATTGATGTATCCTTGTTTGTATTGCCCCGTCGAGTGTTGTGGACCCTGTTTCTTCT
>NW_015656317.1:5629-6474 GCF_001515625.1 Sinocyclocheilus rhinocerous
CAAACGATTAATCGCTATTAATCGCATCCAAAATAAAAGTTTTCGTTTACATAATATATATGTGTGTACTGTGTATATTTATTATGTATATATACATACAAACACATGCATGTATATATTTAAGAAAAATGTTATGTTTTTATATTAAATATATTTATATATAATATAAATAAATGTTTGTATTTATATATACATAATAAATATACACAGTACATTATGTAAACAAAAACTTTTATTTTGGATACGATTGATGGCGATTAATCGTTTGACAGCACTAATATATATATATATATAAACATAAAATTTTTTCTTAATTATATACATGCATGTGTTTGTATTCATATACATTTACATTTAGTCATTTAGCAGACGCTTTTATCCAAAGCGACTTACAAATGAGGACAATGGTCATTGTCCATTGTCCAGGTCACTGTTGGACAGTGTTATTCCTGCTTCCTGTCTGCCGTGCTGCTGGTTTGTGATTGTAGCTCCGTGTAGCCTCGCTTTTCTGTAGAATCTCTATCTATACTATCACTCTCTGTTGTTTAAAGTGATCAAATATAACTTAATTCCCACCATATTTCTGATATTATCTTTCAACCTAATCTGATTAATTTGATCGTTCACTTTTATTCTAATTTCAACCTAGATTAATTTGATCGTTCACTTTTATTCTAAAACCGCGAGTGCAGTACACCTGCAGCGCGTTAGCATTTGTTAGCCGGTTAGCTTGTCATTAGCATTTCCATCCGCGCCTATTGCCGTTTTATTTTTTATTTATTTATTTTTTTTCTCGCTCCGTTCATCAAACAACTGTGGTAAGTAAGAATCATTCATCAATCACT
>NW_015656318.1:0-1773 GCF_001515625.1 Sinocyclocheilus rhinocerous
TCATTTTTCCTTCATAAAACTGGTGTCATCTACCAAGCTTTTTCCAACATCTGCTCCTCCTGATTTTTCTCCTTCTCAGTCTGTCCACCCGTTCTCAACCTTTTTACCTGCTAATACATCTGAGGTTGAACAGCTGATTACTAAATCTAACTCCTCTTCCTGTCAGCTTGGCCCAATTTCAACTCACTTACTCAAAAACTTCTTGCCTACTCTCAACTTATCACCCATATGATAAACAGATCCCTTGATACTGGTTATGTTCCACTAGGTTTAAAAATAGCTGCAATCACTCCAGTACTTAAGAAACCAAGTCTTATCACTAACCTGAGTAACTTTAAACCGGTTTCCAATCTTCTGTTTATAGCTAAGGTATTTGAAAAGTTGTCACACAGTTGCAGTCTCTCTTGGATAAACCTGCTTGAACAATATCAGTCTGGTTTTTGAGCTTTTCACAGTACTGAGACTGCTCTTTCAAGAGTAGTAAATGACCTTCTCCTGGCCTCTGACACTGGTGTCATAAGCCTCTTGGTTCTCCTGGATCTGAGTGCAGCGTTTCACTCCGTTAGCCATTCAGTACTCCTTTCTCATCTGTCTGCTATTGGTATCACTGGTAATGTCCTTCGGTGGTTAACTTCATATCTCTCGGATAGGCAATAATTTGTGTGCATTAACAAACACTAATCTCGCTCTGTCACTATCCCCCGTCGTGTTCCTCAAGGATCGGTTCTTTAAAATTATCACAGAAATGTGAGAATACAAGAGAACAAATTAAACAACCTGTCTGTTTTATATATTTGTTCTAAATTTGTTTGCAGTTTGTTTGCTGCATGTTTTTGTAACATGTTCCCTGTCCCTGTTATGTTCCTGTTCTTTGATTGGATTATATTCTTTCTCTTGTTTCTTTTAAATAAAAAAGAATTAAAAAATAACTCTAATTGTGTGGCTGATCGAGAACTACATGCAGGACTTCACTGAGCTGGCACATTTGACTGATATGCAGGAGGTATGCCTCACAATTTTTTCTGGGCGGGCTATAAGATCCGCTCGCCTTGCTCATGCCATTGTGGGACTCTTGAGTGGACTTATTATATTATATATGAAATATTATATCAACCTGGCATTGCAGCTGAGTGGCTCTGCCTTTACTGTGGGAGTCATGGAGAGGGAATGCAGCAGTCCAGCAGTGGCTGCCATACCAGAGTCCACCGTCATCATGGCTGACATACCAGAATCTAGGGCTGTCTCAAGGCGTTTAGGACTGCATGGCTTCCAAGGTGACGGACCCTCCTTTGATGCCACAGAGGCCATATCTGAACTCTTTGCCTATATTATCATGGCCAAGGAGGCTGTCTCTGAAACCTCTGCCTGTCCTATCATGGCCACAGTATTTCTGATTACCAGAAACCCTGTCTGCAGGACATAAAGTGAACATACTTTTCCAATAATTGCTCACAGCTGCTATTTGTAAATGTATATCCCAAAGTAAATATCAACAACTTTTAGCAAAATATAAAAGTACACTGGTCTACAAATAAAGAAATTATGTTTAATGATATTTAAGTTGAAGGTGCTGTGAACTGTTACAGACTCATGAATCTGAAATCATAGCACAATGTCCAATATACAAACTGACTGAATGTTGAGAAAAAATGTTTGTTTGTTTTTTTTATTCTCTCAAATTTCTAAGGCTATGTGATAGAAATGGTTTAAACCAGTGCAGTTGCAAAGACTGCACAATGTGTAAAAATGTCTGGAAAGGCAAATTCAAACATT
>NW_015656319.1:0-495 GCF_001515625.1 Sinocyclocheilus rhinocerous
TTTTTTAATAAGTTTTAAATATGGATATTTTTCTTACAAAAAATGCATTGATTCGCTTCAGGCCTTTGTTAAAGGGATAGTTCACCCAAAAATGAAAATTTGATGTTTATCTGCTTACCCCCAGGGCATCCAAGATGTAGGTGACTTTGTTTCTTCAGTTGAACACAAACGGAGATTTTTAGCTCCAGCCGTTGCAGTCTATCAGTCGTATAATGCATGGCAATGGTAACAAAATCTATGAGAGTAAAAAAAAACATGCACAGACAAATCCAAATTAAACACTGCGGCTCGTGACGACACATTGATGCCCTAAGACACAAAACGATCGGTTTGTGCCAGAAACCGAACAGTATTTATATCATTTTTTACCTCTAATACAACACTATGTCCAACTGTCTTTGGGCACGCGCACGGCATCCGGTGCGACACCACTATCTTTGAGCGCATCCGGCATCCGGTGCGTGAGGTGTGTATGTGCTCTGGCGTAGTTTACGC
>NW_015656320.1:0-313 GCF_001515625.1 Sinocyclocheilus rhinocerous
TTGACTGCAGATCAAGAGGTCTCCAGTTCAAATCTGGGTGCCCCCCTTTGGACTTTGCAGCTTTAGGTTAACTAAATCCTTTATTTTAAAGTGAAGATGTTGTTGTTGTTGTTCGATATTGTCAAACTGAAGGATCTAATTTCCTGTGTGCGGTTTTGAGCTGCTTATTCTGTGGGTCTACAGCTCAGTGGAAGAGCATTTGACTGCAAACCAAGAGGTTGTTGGTACATTCCAGGAAGTAAGAGGTGGCAGTAGGGAGAGAAAGGCTCTCCCAATTGTTTGATTTGTTTTGTTTTCTATCATATTTTATTTA
>NW_015656320.1:675-1188 GCF_001515625.1 Sinocyclocheilus rhinocerous
AATCTGTCTGCTCCTTTTGGTCTTGGCAGCTTTGGAGTAACCAAAGCCTTTATTTTGAAGTGAAGATCTTACTGTTTGATATTGTCAAAATTAAGGATATAATTTCCTGTGTGCTGTTTTGAGCAGTTGATTTTTTGAGAGTGTAGCTCAGTGGTAGAGCGTTTGACTGCAGATCAAGAGGTCCCCAGTTCAAATCTTTGTGCCCCCTTTGTACTTGTCAGCTTTAGGTTAACCAAAGCCTTTATTTTGACGTGAAGATTTTGCTGTTTGATATTGTCAAAATTAAGGATCCAATTTCCTGTCTGCGTTTTTGAGCTAATGATTTTATGTGGCTATAGCTCAGTGGTAGAGCATTTGACTGCAGAGCGTGAGGTCCCCTGTTCAAAGCTGGGTGCCCCATTTAGACTTGACAGCTTTGGAGTAACCAATGCCTTTATTTTGAAGTGAAGAGGTTGTTGTATGATATTGTAAAACTGAAGGATCTAATTTCCTGTGTGCGTTTTTGAGCTAGTG
>NW_015656320.1:1337-1466 GCF_001515625.1 Sinocyclocheilus rhinocerous
TAAAGTGAAGATGTTGTTGTTGTTCGATATTGTCAAAATGAAGTATCTAATTTCCTGTATGCACTTTTGGGCTTCTGTTTTTGGCGGGGTATAGCTCAGTGGTAGAGCATT
Source organism: Sinocyclocheilus rhinocerous (assembly GCF_001515625.1). Taxonomy (NCBI): domain Eukaryota; kingdom Metazoa; phylum Chordata; class Actinopteri; order Cypriniformes; family Cyprinidae; genus Sinocyclocheilus; species Sinocyclocheilus rhinocerous. The sequence goes on from NW_015656320.1 coordinate 1,449, forward strand.
TGACTGCAGATCAAGAGG
>NW_015656321.1:0-6480 GCF_001515625.1 Sinocyclocheilus rhinocerous
GGGCTCTACTGTCTTTTTTGCTTTCGCTCGCGTCCTGTGTAGACAATGTTTCACATGCTGAGAATGCCAACCTAACATAAACCATAAATATTTAAGAATCACTTAGGCTACCTCTGGGCGATTCATGATCAGGTAGATCTTGAACCGCACACTCGCGCCGGAAAACTACTAATTGGCCAAAATGCTTCGTTTGACTTTTCAGAGATCATCTACTCTTCCCTGTGGATTACCTCTAACCTACTTTCTGTACGATCTGAATTTCTGCATATTGAATTTTAGAATATTGAATTTGATGTTCCGAATTTCCTCTTCATCTTGAAAACTTGAAGCTGTATTTTTAAAAGACTAGATTTCAGAGCAAAAAAAATTGCTGTTTGAAAATATATGTCTATAAAACTCTGCCATAAAAACATTCAGTTGTGTTAAATATCAAATGTTTAATATTTAAGTTAAAAAAAATCTAATTCAGAACTGTTAAATGCCACATAATATTCAGTTTTGTTAAATGCCACTTGTCGATAATTCAAATTTACACAATACAAATTCAATTAGTTTTGTCATATTATAAGCTCCATACCTAACAGGCTGGATTACAAAGTTTAAAATTGGGTCAGATCATAGACTGTAAAAAAAAAAAAGATGGACGATGTGTCTCCACTTTCTTCCACTATAGAAAAGTGAAGCCAAAACATCTCAGTATGGCCGCTGTCATCATGCGTAAATGACGTCATTTGGAGCCAGAGTCTGTGCTGTAGTGATTGTGAGGTGGAGCCTAGCCTTGGTATCAAAGTACTGCTCAAACTCCCGCAGACTTAATCGCAAGCGTACAATCATGACAACACCCTGTTTTTTTATAGCATCAAATAACTACCTAAAAGAAAACTTATTAGAAAAACAAACACTTGAACATAAATCGGCATGGTAAGAACTTCCTCAAATGATGGAAACCATCTTTGGAGAAAAAAAAAAACATTATTTAAAGTGCAATTTGATTATTTAGTTTGTTTCTCGTCCCATTAGATTAAATGGAGATGTTGGGGTTTATGACCTATACTGCAGCCAGCCACCTGGGGTTGATCAAAACCTTTTGGCTTCACTTTTCAGGACATGTGCAGCACACTTGGGTCAGATTTTACTTCGTGAGAGATTTGTAGGTATTAAAAGAATGACATAAACAGCGATGAGTTTAGTTAGAGCGGTGTATTTACAATGTTTACGGGACTTAAAAACAACACAATAAAACCAGGAAAACTCAGTCTGTTAGCATACAGTTCATTGTGCCATACCCTAAAAACAATCCAAGAATTCTAGTGTGCTGAAAAAGTCCCAAAGTGAGTCCAGCAGTGTATATACAATCCGAAATAAGTGATAATCCAAAAGCTTGCAGTTGTGTCTGGAAAGGGAAGTCCACATAAAGGAAACTCCACAATCCAGGTATATTTGTTAGCTGTTAGTGGCCATGCTTGGGTGTGTTTGTTGGCCATGCTGCTCTCTTTATACAGTTCCTGTTTCCTGTCAGGTGACTGGTCAACCAACCATACAATTCTTAAAGACACATAGACACTAAAAATTTTAAGAGGAATAAAATGGACTTAAAGGGTTACTCCACCCCAAAATGAAAATGTTGTCATTAATCACTTACGCTTCGTTTGTCTTCGGAACACAATTTAAGATATTTTGGATGAAATCCGGGAGGCTTGTGACTGTCCCATTGACTGCCAAGTAATTAACACTGTCAAGGCCCAGAAAAGGATGAAAGACATCGTCAAAATAGTCCATCTGCCATCAGTGGTTCACTCTGAATTTTATGAAGTGACAAGAACACTTTTTGTGCGCAAAGAAAACAAAATATCTAATTTATTCAACTTTTTCTTCTCCTCCGTGACACTTCCTGCAAGCACGTAGTGTTGCTTTCGTCAACGAAAATTATGACACAATATCGTCGTCAACAAACCTTTATCACGTGACGAAAACGAGACGAGACGAAAATGCTGGTCATGTGACGATGACTATAATTAAATGTATAATGCAATATCGTTGACGAATAAAAACGAGACTAAATGTGGTTTACAAAACAAAAACTATGCTAAAATGTCTCTTCATTTTCGTTGACCAAAACGAGACTAAACTAAATGTTATAACGTTATTTCGTCTCGACTAATGTCGCCAATAATTAGAGATGCGCCGAAAATGAGTACACCGCTCAGGTTTCACTTTCACGTTGTGTGACGCTCTGCGTGTTATCCCGCTCTATGCGTGTGTGTATTATCCCGCTAAAATTAAAACAGGCCGCCAAAAACAACACTACAAGCACGTTCATGAGTTCACGAGCAGACCACGATGCATGCGTACAGACGAAACACGCCTCAGATCATGCATGACGCGGAGAAGAAAAAGTTTAATAAAGTCGATGTTTTGTTTTCTTTGTCTATTTGTCATTTAACCCTTAAATGCATACCTCGGGTCTTTATCGACCCAGGACGTCATTCACTACCCTCCTTTTAAGGTACACCTCCACCTCCCTTGTATTCCTCAATCTATTTACCATCAACAATATATCAAGGAAAAATCTAAAAATGTTAAATAATATGTTTTTTAATTCATTTATTGTAAAAAGTGTATAGGGTCAATAGTGACCCACGATATGTAAGAGTATGTATATTTTTTTGAGCAACAAGAAACCACTCTGCAGCGCTTTGTGCAACGCTCATGTGTATTGAGATTTATTGAGATAAATGTAATTCACCTTTATTCCGCTAGCTGGCAATGTTTGACAAACAACGATATGAGTCGTCAATCAAATTTACCTCAGACATCAGTTGTCATGGGCTCAGCGATTTACAGCTGAACAAGTACATAATCAGATATTAGCCTCGCTCGATGGTGGATCGGATGATGAAGCTGTGAGGGAACAAATTGATTCTGATGATGAAAACGCTAGTTTTGAAAGTATCGTATCAGATGATTCAGATCCTGAATATGAGCCAGACATTATCGGCGAAATTAGCTCTGAAGACGACGGTGATGATGATGGAGAAGCAGCTCAAAACAAAAACACATCCAAGTTCCCGCAGATGAGACAGAGTCCTACACAAGCAAAGAAGGGCCTTGCGGCAAGGAAAAACTGGTTCTGACTGAAAGTGATGCACTCTCCTGTTTCATTGAAGATATTCTGCACAAGGGGACTGAAAATACTAACCAGTATGCAAGAATTTATATGGTGTCTAAAGGCAGAGATCCTAGCATGTGGAAACGAGTTGAAGAAACTGAGATGAAAGCCATGATAGGAGTCCTCAATCTGCTTGGGGTCTATCGCTCTCAGCACAGGTCTCTGCGATCTCTCTGGTCCAGCAGTCACAGTGCAAGGCCAATATTCAAAGCTGCATTCAGCATCAATAGGTTTGAACAGATGGTATCATTTATGAGATTTGATGTCCGTGGCACACGTCAGGCGAGAAAAATCAATGACAAATTTGCTCCATTTAGATCACTCTGGAATGCCTTGATTGAAAAATTACAATGTTGGCCCTTATGTGACAATTGATGAGCAGCTCATCCCGATCAGAGGACATTGCAGCTTCCGGCAGTACATACCTAAAAAACCTGGCAAATATGGCATGAAACTGTTTCTAATGTGTGATGTTGCTACGGCATACACTTTCAATGGTCTACCATACACTGGCCGTGAAGGCGATCAGTGATGCACGGGATTGGCAGAGAGTGTAGTTAAGAAATTGGTAGAGCCAATTCCGAACTCTGGAGTAAATGTCACACCTGATAACTGGTTTACGAGTGCAAAACTCACTGATGATTTGCTCTGCAAACATAACACCTTGCTGGGAACAATGCGCAAAAACAAGCCAGAAGTTCTGCCTGCGTTTCATACCTGTTAGAGGAGACCTGTGGGATCAAGCCTGTTCGCTTTTTGCCAAAAACAAGCCATTGGTGTCCTATGTGCCAAAATGAACAAAGCTGTTGTGCTTTTATCCAGTATGCATGACAAAAAAGAGGTCAATGAGGTGTCTGGGAAGCCTGTGATGATTCTAGACTATAACAAGATGAAGGGTGCTGTGGACCAACTGTGCCACAACTGCAGTGTACAGAGGAGAACAAATCGCTGGCCCTTGGCATATTTCTACAATTGCTTCAACCTTGCTGCATGTTCATGGTTGCAAGAAAGAGCGCAGGTACCAAGACTGCCACGAGCATTCCAAAGTGCACTGAAACGCTTCGGATGTGTGAAACAGAACCCCACCGGAGAAGAAGAAATAGGTGCCACATTTGTCTATCGTCACTCGATCGCAAAATGGTGGACCGCTGCTACGAGTATGGCCAGCCATGCTGCAATGACCACGAAAGAGTCACTGTCATTTGCGACTACTGTTCTCATTGAACCTCTAAAATTCAATGAATTTGAAATAAATATACAGACAGTACTAGACAAAAAATTATTTGTCAAATTTTTTGTGCTTTGCAGCAGTTTTATTATTCTTATATGACAAAACAGGCTGTGCGTTTGCAGCTTTTCATAAAAGTTCTGTACAATACTCATACATCTTATAGTGAAATAGTTTTTAAACACTGTAATTATACGAGATAAAATGGTTTACACTGATGAAAGTGTAGAAAAATGAAATTATTTTTTATTAATATTACTGACTGAAATTTTTATGCGCTTTGATGCTGATTTCATAGTTTTATTCCATGCGCAACTTCTAAAAGTTGTATTCGTTACATAAATCCTAATATTGTTTCAAGCCATCAAAATTGTGCATGAAAAAAGTTATTAATAATGAAAATATCACATATTTTAATGATTTTTATTGTTATGGTAACTGAAATGATTTTGATGTTGAATATTACAGTTCTTTGACTGGGACAAAAAATCAGCCCTGGCATTTTTTGGTCCAAGCGGCCCACCACTATGATCAGTCGGTCGATCCAGTCGGACAGCACCCGTATATAGTCTATACACTGTTGTTCAAAATACACACACATACACGTGCACACACACACACACACACACACACACACACACACACACACATGGACCCCATAACATAGGGAATACCAGGTACACACTAACACTGTGAGTGTTTATGTGTGTGTATACCTACTGTTTATAGTGGACCAGTGTACTCACTCACTCCTGACTTGCTGTTAATAATAGTCAGTTAAAGTTATGACAATTTGAGGAAACTAAACAGTAGGCTATCTACAAAAACTAGAGATGCATTGATCATGATTTTTCATGGACAATCCTGATTGTCAGCAAATGGGCTGATTCTGATACCAATTGCTGATTTATTTTTTCTTAAAGCAAGAGACAACAAAAAATAAAAGAGTACATGAACAAGCTGTTCATTTGCTCTACTACAGGCTGAACGGTCCTTAAAAATTATGCTAAAAATGCAAATTCGCTCTCTGCCAGCAGGTGGTGATTATGTAACAGGCAAAACAGCGTTTCCTGGGTTACTGCTTTAAACAAAGCAGCGCTGCACACACTGCTTTAATATGTATTATACGGAGGTAAGATGAAAAGAAAATGCCATCGAAACTTTTGAAGACAGTCAGTTCTGTTCAGAGATACATTCTTATAAACCTCCACCTCAAATTCAGTGTTTAGAATTTTCTTCCAATATTTAGAGTGCGAACAGTGTAGCTTGCTCTGCCTGTACATTATGTTCTCTACTGACGCATCTGCTCTCTCCTCTTTGCATCTGCCTTTATCGTGTCCCGTCTCGGGCCTCTGTTAACATCCTGTTTACAGACTTTGTAATATTTCCACATATTTCCATGAAATTGAATGGGATGAAGTTTTTGAGACGCAATTCACACAAAGATGAAGTGGGGAGGGGTGAAGCGATCTTTATATAGGTGGAGCAAAATACTTCATCACTCCGTCTAAAGCACAATGTGATTGGGTGGTTTACACTGTCAATACAGGAGACCAACCAATGGGCCACCGGCTACTTGCTGTCCCTGCGTGATGGTCCTTAAAAAATATAAATAAATAAAAAAACATTCTATCGGCCCCTTAAGTGCATCGGCCCACCGGAAAAATGCCCAGTATGCCCGATTACCAATCCAGCCCTGGTCTGAATGATTATTTTTAACATTGTATATATTTTTTCATTGTTTTGATAACAGATAAAATATAAAAATACAACTAAATATTAGGGATGCACGATATTATCTGACCAGTATCAGAATCGGTCGATAATGGCTTTAAATGTAAATATCGGCATCGGCCCATATGAAAAATTATGCCGATATGACTTGCCGATAAGAGGAATACTCACATGTGCTCACGGTGTGCTAACGATTAGATCACACACAGTGTGATTAGATCACGTCAGCAGTGTGGCTCATTCTTGAAGCAAAGTTTTGCCTGAATGATGATTAGATTCACTGTTTTGGATCGCTGCATTTAAAGGGGTCATATGATGCTATTTTAAAGATCATTATTTTGTGTATTTG
>NW_015656321.1:6532-8343 GCF_001515625.1 Sinocyclocheilus rhinocerous
AAAAATAAATAAATAAATGCAGCGATTGAATATAGTTTATTTATAGTTATTTTCAAATCTTCAATGTACTGTCATTATAACAGAACTTAATCATTGTTTGTTTAATTCTAACAAATAAGTTCTTGCTAAAAACTAACCAAAATTAAAAATTATTTGCTTATAATTTCTGCACAGGAGAGACTTGTTGTTTCCAATCAAAAGGAAATATATTGGTATCGGCATCAGCTATCGGCCAAAATTAGTTGAAAAATATCGGCATATCGACAAAAATCCAGTATCGTGCCTCCCTACAAAATATGCTTTGTTTTATGCATTTTGTAATTGTTGAAATATATTATGACAGTTTTATACTAATGGGGCAGTTTAGAGATTCAACTGTGTTAGATATAAACAAGGGGTCGCTAACGACCCGAATATGTAATAATGATTGGCGAAACATTAATGCATTTAAGGGTTAAAGAAATAATGTCTGTTTAATTAAAGACCATTATTATCCTATGAAAGTATAAACCCATTGAGTACAGTAAAATCAAGCCTAAACGGCCCAGTTTACTTTCATTCATACTTTATAGAAACTATAATACAGGAATATTATAGAATACAAATTATCAGAGGTGGGGGCAAGTCACACATGTTCAAGTCTCAAGCAAGTACAGTACAAGCAAATCAACCAAGTCAAGTCGAGTCCTGCTAGGGTCAAGTCAAGTCACAGTATCAAACAGGAACAAATATATTTTTGCCACACGACATTATTCATTTTTCCTCAGAAATTAACTTTCTTAATTATACATTTTAAAATAATAATGTTTTAAATATAACATTTTGAACATAGGCAAAATACTACTTTGTATAAGTCTGTAATTGAGAAAATATTGATAAAAATACAAGATAAAAATAGTAATCTCATATTTATGTTATATTGAGTTTCACCATCCTAGGTAGGGTTGGGAATCGAAAATCGATTCCGATTCCAGAATCTGATATTTAAGGTCAGGAATCGGATACTTGTTGTCAAATTAATATTTTGATTCCGCCTATCGATTCCTATGCTTTTTTTTTTCTTCATCTGTGAGGACCCGACCTAGCGATCTGCCAGGACCTTGCTCGCCTGTTGCAAGAGAGGTGTCACCAACAACATGACAAAGCAATTTAATTTAATAGATCGTTAAAGATCGAGAACACGATTCAAACACCAGCGTGATTCTATTCCTAAATTACAATGATTCGTCTGTTTCATTCCTCAAACTTTGACGTGTGCGATCAATGTTGTGATCACTTGGTTCGTCCGTGCAACGTACGATCACATAATTTATCGATTACATTGTTATGCCAGTAGGTGGTGAAAAGGGGCTGTTAAAATGTATTTGTCTTTGAATCATACAAGAGATTCATCAAGAACGCCGATTCATCCAGTAATGAACCAAGTACATCTTGAGCGAGTCATTGAATCTTTCATTTATAAATTACATGTGATTTTGTTTAGTTGTCTAATGTTTTTTCTTTAGAATCATGAGAGAACCACAACTTCCATTGGGGGAAAAATAAAAAAATTCAATTTATCCAGAATCATGCTGTTCTATTTTGCACACAAACAGCTCTTAAAGAGTCCAGTTTTTATGTAGTCTGTTGATTTTTGTTCATGGTATTCAGCTCCAATAAATGGTTTGCAAAAAAGAGACACAGGATAAATGTTTGATATCATTATTTAATTACATTGTAATTGAAACTGGGAATCGAAAAGAATCAGAATCGATAAGCAGAATCTAAATCGGAATCGGAATTGATAAAATTCAAACGATACCCAACCCTAG
>NW_015656321.1:9213-9767 GCF_001515625.1 Sinocyclocheilus rhinocerous
ACAGTATAAATGTTTGATATCATTATTTAATTACATTGTAATTGAAACTGGGAATCGAAAAGAATCAGAATCGATAAGCAGAATCGGAATCGGAATTGATGTAATTCAAACGATACCCAACCCTAATCCTAGGAGACAGATAATATTTAATAGGGGTTTGAAAATGATTTTGCACTAAATATCTCCAGCGAAGACTGGGATTCAGTCTGGGAGCACGCTAAAGAATTTCAGTGTGTAACAAAACATGCTATTCAATTTAAAATAATATGCTGACTACAAATCACCCTTATATCAGAAATAAAATGGACCCAAAATTTTCATCGGATATAGACACCCTATTTGGATTGTTTCTTTCACTTTGCATGACATTGTTCCATGCCTACATTGTTCTTGAAATTTTTGTTTTGTTTCATTTTTGCTTTCTGTTTGTTCTGATGGAACTTAAAATATTAATAACAAAATGGAATATAGACATATGAAATGAAATGATAGGCCTACTCTATGACATCAATGCTGCCAGTAAGTGGTGGCAAATCACTGCTTTATCACAGAAG
>NW_015656322.1:0-896 GCF_001515625.1 Sinocyclocheilus rhinocerous
CAATTCAATTGGAAAACAAATATTCTCAGATTATTTTATCCGCATTAAACATGCATATAGTCGCACGAAATTTGGTCAGCATCAACAATTTTGTCTGTTGTGGAAAGCAAAACAATCAAAAGTATGATATGGCTAATGTCTTATTAATTATTACCTGCCATACTACATTCAACAAATACACTTGCATACTACAATTACAATTAAACAAATACTGTAATTCACCCAAAAATGAAAATGTAGTAAATTACTCACACCTGAACTGTTCTACTTATATAATATACTTTTATTTGTAACACAAAGGTATTTTTTTAAATCTCCTACTCAATATTGCCTATACAATGACTTGACAGTCGTGTAGTGTGTAATGCCCATTTTGATTACAAACTATTTCACAATATCAGCGATTTTATTTCAACAATATAGAAATATTTGTTTTATTGTTATTATTAAAAATAAGAACAAATCACATTCAATAGGACAAATACAATAAAAAGATACCAATTAAATAAACTTTTTATTAAAGGTCCATCTAGCAGTAGTACGCAGGCACAAAATACTACAGGGTCATTCCATGTCAAATCAACCAAATTTTTAATTTTTCTGGTTAACCACTGTGCCAAACCCCCCCCCTATTTTTTTAATGCATTCTGTATTATACAGAGGTCATTTCATGTCAAATCAACCAAATTCTAGAAACATCCCTGGCTCAAATAGTTGATTTCATTAATATTAGTGCTGTCAATCGATTAAAAAAATTAACTAATTAATCGCACATTTTTTCTGAAATTAATCGTGATTAATTGCGATTAATCCCACCTATAACATTAAAGTTTTTAAATATAGTTTTATAGTGCAATATTTCACATTCAATCTTCAAATTAATGTACAAAGAACAT
>NW_015656323.1:0-606 GCF_001515625.1 Sinocyclocheilus rhinocerous
TCTGTCAGTCATCAGAGATAAAATACCACATTCATGACTATTTATGTATTTTATTTTGTATACGGTTACATTGAACATAGGTTGCGTCCTTGTATCTTTGGACAGAACGGAGTCTAAGTTAATATATATGAACATAGTTCAAGTAGGTCACATCCCCAATCCCTGACGGAGTCTAAGTTAATATATATGAACATAGTTCAAGTAGGTCACATCCTCAATCCCTGTGAAGAAACCCTTAATGAACACATGAACGGACCCTGATGCTGGTGTTGCAAACAAAAAGTTGTTTTTGTTTATTGGGGACTTGTATTTTTCCCTGAAATTCAGTATATTCTTATGTATCAATATATATATGTTATATAGTTTTTGTATTTAGCAGAAATCTGCACAGTGTAACTACACAGACTGTGGTTAAACTCAACTGAAGCTCTAACCAAAACCATAAATAAGTTCCATTGGTTGGTCACTTGGGCATTTAACAGCCAGTGATAAACAGTTTCTGTCACCTTTGTCTAGACTGGAGGTTTAACCTTAAACCGAGTGCAGTGTTTCTCCTGTACCTGTATGTATGTATGTATGTATCTCAGTTCTCACAGTTGTTTGAAA
>NW_015656324.1:0-165 GCF_001515625.1 Sinocyclocheilus rhinocerous
AATATTACAGTTTTTTTCTGTATTTTTGATCATATAAATGCTGGTATGATAAGCAAGAGACTTGTTTTAAAAACATTAAAAATAGTAATGTGTCCAAACGTTTGAGCAGCCCAGTCCCCTTATTAAGCAGGCAGAATGCTTTAAGGTGCATCCTGAATGATAAAA
>NW_015656324.1:452-968 GCF_001515625.1 Sinocyclocheilus rhinocerous
GCCGGGACTGTCGAATAGTAAGGTGAGGCCCGTTGTTTTTTTTTAAGTGTTCAGTGCAGGTTGAGTTATTCAAGCTATTTGAATGCCACAATGGATAATTGAGTATTGATAATATTGAGTGCCTGATAATGTTACTAGTGCTGTTCAAAACTGTTTGTTAGGACCGATTGTGGCTTGCAGCTTTCTGGAGAAATGCTCCTTCAAATAACTTCACACTCAGCATCCTGAACAATATACCTGTTATGACAGTCATAATGCTATAGTCTGTGTGGGCGCATTTGGGCACAAACTATTTTTTCATCTCAAGTCGGTGATTAAAGTAAGTGTGTAATGGAAAATTACAGGAAAATCAAAAATGCTTACCATGGATAACATTTATGATGTGGAAAAGCATATACAAGTGCATGCATAATTATTAGGTGAGTCAATATTCTGATCATATATTTTTTAAGCACTTTTACCAATTTCAAGCCACATCAATCACTATTAATTTTGTTTACAATCATATATCTTATA
>NW_015656325.1:0-1562 GCF_001515625.1 Sinocyclocheilus rhinocerous
TCCCCTGGCTCAGTATCCCGCGGTCCCGGTTCAGCTTCTCCCACGCGCGCGTCTGCTCCGTTCTCCAGCTTTCTCTCTCCACAAGATACATCCGCACACAAACAACCCAGTAATTCACTAAATGCTGGTCAATTCGTTCCCAAAATTAGCGGATGCCGGAGGTGCGGATTAATTGCGACCTCCACACTATGTTTTTGACCCCGAAATTGAATCAGCACGGACATCAGAGGATATTCCACCACATCCCCGTGCACACACCGCACCGGAACCATGCGGCTTCTATCCAATGCCTCGAGCTGAATCAGGCTTTGATGGATCGAGGTTTGGTTACAACCTGAATCCACCAAAGCGAGATAGGTACCCCCCTTAATACTCACAGGTATTTGGTACAGGCCAGCTTGATCGGGGGCAGCCTGTGGGTCGTCCGGGACCCGGATCAGTGCCCCGACTTCCATCACCGGGCACCGGTCAATGAAGTGTCCGGGGTCCCCGCAACGCCAACAGGCCGGCCCAGACTTCCCCGCCGCCCTAGTGGCCGGAAGTGGGTCAAGGGACTGGCGTGGAGAGAGCGGGGAAAAAGGAAGTGCTGTGGATCCCGCCCCGGGTAGTCCCGCCCCCCTGGGCGGTGCTCTCAGGCCAGCGGCAGACTCCGGAGGCAGCCCGCCCCTTCCCCGGGGAGGAACTCGAGGAGTGATTCCCGGACGGGACCTAGGAAAGGGACCCGCCCCTTCCCCGGGGAGGGACTCGAGGAGTGATTCCCGGATGGGACCTAGGAAAGGGAACAGGACGAGGGGAAGAAGAAACATTAGGAGAAGAGAGAGAGAGAGAGACAGCTGGCAAGAATTCGCCGACTCCTGGGCACGCCACCATCTGGTCTTCCGCCAACTGGATGGCCAGGTCCAGTGACGCCGAGCGGTGGCACTGGACCCACTCCGCCGTCTTTTTCGGGAGACGGCCGATAAACTGCTCCAGCACCACCTGGTCGAGGATCTGCTCGGCGTCGCTTTCCCCGGCCAGCAGCCATTTGCGGCAGTCGAGGATCTGCTCGACGTCGCTTCCATTTGTGGCAGGCGTCCCGGGGCTGTTGAGCCAACACGAAGGGCCGGCCACTTTCACCCAGATCCAGCGACCGAAACCGCTAGCGATGTTGTTCTGGGCTCCGGCCGACCCGCTGCAGGATAGATCGCTTCAGATCGGTGAAGACCAGGAGGTTTTTGAATGGGCAGTTGTTGGGCCGCCACCTGCGCCTCCCCTGAAAGCAGTGGTATAAGACGCACTGGCCAGTGCTCTTGTGGCCACCCACATGCCTCGGCCGATTTCTCGAAGAGATCGAGGAAAGCCTCTGGATCGTCCTGTGGTCCCATTTTGTTCAGGGGCAGATGAGAGGGGCCGACGGTGGTCCTCGATGTCGGCCCTCCTGCCCGACCCTCCTGGTCCATCCAGCTCCGGAACAGCTCCTCCTGTTGCGCCTGCATCAGAGCGCGGAAACGACGTTCCTGGTCGTCCCGCATTTCCAACAACGCCTGATGCTGCTCTTGGTGGAGGCCGGCGAGCGATTGGAT
>NW_015656326.1:0-222 GCF_001515625.1 Sinocyclocheilus rhinocerous
CATATCAGAATGATTTCTGAAGGATCATGTGACACTGAAGACTGATCAAAGCTAAATTTTCAGCATCATTACTCCAAAGAAATAAATTACATTTCACAGAAAACTGTTATTTTAAATTGTAATATTATTTCACAATATTACTGTTTTTACTTTTTTTATCTGATTTTTTCAGAAATTGGTAAGCATAAAAGACTTCTTTTCAAAAACATTTCTAAAAAAAAA
>NW_015656326.1:342-520 GCF_001515625.1 Sinocyclocheilus rhinocerous
TGGAGAGTTTGTCGGACAGGAGGTTTGCTCAGACTCTGGGATGCAGAAGGCCATCAAGCACGGAAGAATCTAGAAATATAACAAGCAATTTGTCACAGAGCCAACAATATTCAAATATACAATGCCAGTTTTATCACAAGGAAGCAAGCTAGAGCACAGGTGAAATGTAGAAAAGAGA
>NW_015656327.1:0-494 GCF_001515625.1 Sinocyclocheilus rhinocerous
TCTTCGTAATTTTTCTCATCATAACCCAGTATATTGGGTGCGGTGATAATAATAAATGGCGCATCATCCTCATTAAATGTGTACCAGGAAATAGGATAGTAAAATTCGATTAATCCGACTTCCCATTGACCTTTGAGGTTCATGCTTTTCGCTAGTCTTGTTTTGTAATTAGAAATACTATTGTCAGGATATACATCCATTGATGCGTTGCATGGTAGTGTAACGTAAAATCCGTCCTTGCCCATGATGCAGATTTTCACAAATGATACTTATGACAACCACGCTGCTACTTTAAGGGATTCTGTATGTCCGCGATCTCCCGTTCTGGCAACCATGAGGAAAATTTAGGTGGCCATCCCCACCATTTGACAAGACAAAGCACCTTGAGACCGCTCTTTTTTCGATCTAAAATCTTTTCCATTTTAAACGACTTATCTTGATTCACAATCATTTTTTGTAATTCTTTTTCATAAAAACACCCGTCGATAACCTCC
>NW_015656328.1:0-2114 GCF_001515625.1 Sinocyclocheilus rhinocerous
TTTCAATAAGTACTTACTTAACAAGCACTAAAAGAGTACGTACTCAACAGCCAAATCTCGTTAAGTATGAACCATAGACTGTATAAAAACATGGACGTAGTGTCCGTGACGTCACCCGTAGGGACTGACCTGGCAGTCAGTTATTCACAATTTCATCTTCAAAGCTATTCATATTCCCGGTCACTGTAATACGATAGCTGATGCGCTCTCTCGTTTTCGATTTCAGGCTTTCAGACGTCTATGCCCATCAGCCAAGCAGGATCCAACTCCCTGCCCAAGCCTTTCAGAAATCCTGCTAAATTAGATGTTTCCTTTAATGATCTTCTAAATTCAGCCAGACAATATATCGCTAAAGGTGTTGCTCCTTCTACTCTCAAAGCTTATACATCGGCCTGGTCTCTGTTCGTGACATTTTGTCTTTCGTTTCGGAAACCTGTTTTCCCTATTCTAATTACAACTGTCTGTTCGTTTCTAGTTTACAACTATGAAACTCGAAATTTAAAGATAACTTCTATTCGGAAACTGCTCGCAAGCATTCAATTTTTTGCCAGATATCATAACCCCGATTATCCAAGTCTTTTCTCCGTCCCATCTGTGCGTTTGCTCCTTAAAGTCATAGCTAAACCATCGGTCAGAACTCATGATACTCATGATACCATTACTTTCTCGGTTTTACAACGGCTAATTATTTCCCTACGTAATGGTCTGTTTACTGTGTTTACTGGCTCGCACATATTTACAGGCAGTGAACCCCGCATCCTACTGCCATGTCAACACAGCTGTGCCGATTCTGCGGTTTTATTTGGACCAAGCAGCTGACCACCGTGCCCATCTTCGCCTGTCTTTGCCATCCATCAGGTCCCTCATTGCAGCAGTCAGATTGGAATCTGACCATGGGTGGGAAAAGGACATTGAAGTCCTCGTATTCCTCCACTGGCTTGCACATGCAGCATCCTACAGGGTCGTGTCACAGACCTTTGATATGCCCATATCCTCTGTGCATGGGATTGTGCACAAAGTGAGCAAGGCAGTCATAGGAATTTTGAGGAGGGTGATTTCTTTTCCAACCGGGGATGACATGGAGGCAGTGGGAGCAGGATTTGCACAGCTAGCTGGGTCACCAGCTTTCAGTCGAGCAGTCGGTGCAATAGACGGCTGTCATATCCGAATGAAACCTCCAGCAAATAACTCCCAATGCTACTACAACAGAAAACTGTTTCATTCCATCCAACTCCAGGCCATCACTGATCACCAGGGGAAATTCCTTGATGTCTTTGTGGGATATCCGGGGCCTGTGCACGATTCTAGGGTGCTGAGGAACAGCTCTGTATATGCCGGCAGCCTATATCCACCTGCAGGAAAATGCATCCTCGGGGATGGTGGCTATCCTTGCCTGAGAGCACCCATCTGCTTCATCACCCCATACAGAGAGCCTGTGCAGAACCCTGTGCAGGCTCGTTTCAACAGCAAGCACTCCCGCGCACGAAGCATAGTAGAGCGAGCCTTTGGCATGATGAAAACACGCTGGCGCTCCCTTTTCTTCAAGGCCTTGGAGGTGAGCCCTGTCTTCGTGCCTGAGGTTGTTGCATGCTGTGCTGTGCTTCACAATCTCGCTCTTGTCAATGGGGACATCGTTGAGCCAGTGGAGGAAGACCATGACGACGGCCCCCCTGAACCCCACAACCTTGAACCAAGAGGGGGAGAACATGTGCGGGACAATCTGGCTGCTGCTGTGTCCGCTCCAAACATTTGTGTGCCTGCTCTCCATGAGCATGACTACCTGTGAAAGATTAAAACAGGTTCAGTCACTTTGGATAAAAATGTCTACTAAATACATACATAAAAATAAATGTGATTTGTATTCCTAAGTAAATCCTTTTTTGAAAGTGTCTCTGTCATCTTAGTTTATTTCTTTAGGGTACTACTACAGGCTTATATAAATTTATATACATTTCATACAATTTTTATTTGAGAGATTAGTTCACTCAAACATATAAATTCTGTCATTATTTACTCACTTTCATGTCATTTTGATCCTTCTATTTTTGTTCATTACACTATTTGTTGAAGCTTTTGAGGCTTCTAAATGTCAGGCTTTATTGGCCAATATTGTA
>NW_015656329.1:0-319 GCF_001515625.1 Sinocyclocheilus rhinocerous
TGAAGCCTTGTGTCAGTTTTAGGACTGCAGTACTAAGAATGTGACCGCTCACCCCTTCACCTGCGGCGGCATCACCTTAAACATGACAGTAAGGGGTTAGTTTACCCACAAATAATTAAAAAAATATTCTCTATTGCATTCTATATTTTTAAACCTTTAAGGTCCCACTAAATTGCCTTCTGAATTTCATTTGAATTTTTTGTTTGAATGGATAGGAAATTTGATAAGAAGACATTTTATTGGTGGAAGTGAGACTGTTTTGAATCACACTAGCTTTTAAATAACCTTAAGGCTAACATACAAATACTAAAAACTTTCA
>NW_015656329.1:389-970 GCF_001515625.1 Sinocyclocheilus rhinocerous
CAAAACTTTTATTTTGATTTCATGGAGACTACAAAGGCAATGCTTTTCAGTGAACATACCAGGCATCACATAAATTAATATTGTGCACTACATTTTTTGGATAATGCAATATGTACAGATTAGAGACAATTACAGAGATAAAATATGGCAGATAACACTAAGCACTGCATTTGTTTTTATAAGTTTATATTTGCCAGTGTTACAAGTACAATGTAATGACCCGAACTATAGAAAAAAAAATATTAGGGCCTACCTCTCAGCATACAGGAAAATGGCCTAGCCCAGTTGGCATTTGGTCGCTTGTACAAAGAAATTATCTCTCTATCCTGCTCCTCCAGGTCTTCCCTGAGATCCAAGGTGAAACGCAAGGGTTGTTCCTGCTCTTCAGTAATTAGTAGTTGTTTTCGGAAGACATCTGCAGCCTCTTTTGGATCGGTAATCATCTTCCAATCTAAAGTAAAGCAAAAACAAAACATTCTGCTTGCTACTGTGTGGATTATATATCTTCATCTACTTAACATTGTCATTTTTACTGTATCTTTGTTACCTTCTCTGCTGTTGGATGGTCCGGCAACCACATT
>NW_015656330.1:0-510 GCF_001515625.1 Sinocyclocheilus rhinocerous
ATTTTTAAATCGGTTTTTAAAGCGTTTGCGGCATGGATTAAAAAAATACTAATAGGCAAATAAATAATCACATATCAGACAAAATTGCGTTGCAGTAAATCCTTTAAATTTTAAGGTATTCAGAACAGAGCAACATAAAAGTCAGAAAACATAAGCAGCTATACAAATATAGCACAAAGTTTTACATATAGCCTATGCCATTATAATTTGTGTTTTATTTTTTAATTATATAGAATAATACAAATAAAACGCAAATTATAATCGGGCCTTTTTTAAGGCTTTTCCTTATTTTTATATTTTAGACATCCATCAATTATGGTGATGAAAAAAATGACTCACCATCTCCTCATTGGACGTGCCTTTAGAGAGAAATGCATCTTTACGGATTACATAATGAAAGAGTTTCTATTTTCGATTTGAATTATTTCGTTTTAAAGTAGTAATTTAAAGCTTTATATATATATATATATATATATATATATCATGTCTGTGAGGCAATTCGCTGAGTTT
>NW_015656330.1:715-1007 GCF_001515625.1 Sinocyclocheilus rhinocerous
TTTTAGGCAAGTCGTGATGATTTGAGAAGGCTAAATTTATCAAACATAGGCTATGATCAACTCACTGTCTGCCGCTGGCCGCTTGGTCGTTACTTTAAAAAAATACAAAAAACCCGCAGTGTAAGACGCTCAAAGCTCAAGACGTTCGGTTTGACGTTCGATCGGTCATTCGGACGTTTGATTTTGGCACGGAGTGCGCGCCATAGGAGTGCGCGCAATATACTCCGATAAAAGAAAACGGGTTACCGCGTTTTCAGCTTATTAAGCATAATCGGCTTAAGAACGTGCATGT
>NW_015656331.1:0-519 GCF_001515625.1 Sinocyclocheilus rhinocerous
GTTTCCCCGGAGGGTGGTCCAGGAGCGACGCGCGCCGGAGGGCACTCAGCGACCAGTGAGCAGGCCGCACGGACCTGGCTGGCAGGCTGCATTGTGCACCGCGACCTGCCGGTTGGAGCTCCAGAAAAGCCACCGCCAAAGCCATCACCCAGGAACTCTTCCTGCTCTCCAGCCGAGTCGGCATCCCAGCGGAGATCCTGACCGATCAGGGTACCCCCTTTATGTCCCGGCTAATGGCTGACCTCTGCCGGCTGTTACGGGTGAAGCAGTTGAGGACCACAGTCTACCATCCCCAGACCGACAGACTGGTTGAACGCTTTAATCAGACTCTGAAGCAGATGTTGAGACGAGTGGTCGCGGAGGACAAACGCGACTGGGACCTTATGATCCCCTACGTCCTCTTCGGGATCCGCGAAGTTCCTCAGGCCTCAACTGGCTTCAACCCCTTTGAGCTCCTCTTTGGCCGGCAACCCAGCGGCCTCCTGGATGTGGCGAAGGAGGCCTGGGAACAACAGCCGG
>NW_015656332.1:0-503 GCF_001515625.1 Sinocyclocheilus rhinocerous
ATAGAGAAATTAGTAATAATGAAAAAGAAGTTGTTATGGTAGAAAAGGTAACGTCAGGGTGATCCACTTATATAACCCATGTAAAAAATTACAAAAAGAAAAATTAGAAGAGTTGGTGGAATTAAGTGGGGATAAAGTGGTGTGGTGTGGTGACTTTAATAGTCACAGCACTTTATGGGGTAGTAAAAATACAGATTTTAATGGTAAAGTAATTGAAGAATTATTGGATGAAAATGGACTGGTGTGTATTAATGATGGATCAGGAACAAGGGTGAACATTGTAAATGGCCAGGAGTCAGTACTAGATCTTACATTGGTATCAGAAAATATGGCAAACATATGTACATGGAAAGTTTTGAAGGAAACAACAGTAGGGAGTGATCATTATCCAGTAAAAAGCAGAATTGGTGTTAGAATACAAAAGGCAGAACAAGGAAAGGAGTGATCATTATCCAGTAAAAAAGCAGAATTGGTGTTAGAATACAAAAGGCAGAACAAGGAAA
>NW_015656333.1:0-4326 GCF_001515625.1 Sinocyclocheilus rhinocerous
TCAACCCGTTACCGGAATTTCTCCAGCCCTGATCTCATCAGCATACTGTTATGCTGTCATTCAAATGGTGCTAATCCAATCAGCCTGACAGTATCGCCCATACCTTCACATTATCATAGAGACAAAGGCACAGCTGTGCCTTGAGCTTAGCATTCACCTTTAACTTGGGACCCTGCCCAATGGTCAGGAAGTGCATAAAGACAAAAGGTTAATGTCTCAGACACCTGGGCTGCCTGACTTGATCTTCTTAGAATGTCCTGGGCTGCCTGAATTGATCTTCTTAGAATGTCGTCATCTTTACCTCAAAATGTAAAACACAATGTACATAACTTTTTCAGTTTATATACTATTACATTGGAACCTAGATATAACATTTTATAAATTTGTAATCCAACACAGGAAATACTTAAAACTAAGTTATGGGTAACACTTCATTTTGATGGTCCCTTTTGAACATTATGTGGACAATAAGTAATGTTGCACCTACATGTCAACTAACTCTCAGTAGAGGATTAGTAGACTGTCGGCTTAATATCGTCTAACTCTTTATTGTCATTGTCTCCCAACAGACATTCTACTGACTATAAGTAACTCTGCAAGTTCATGTCAACTTATTCCAACCCTAACCCTACCAGTCTACTAATACTCTACTAGCATTCTAATCAGAGGTAGTACACTGTAAAATCTAATTAGTTGGGCTTACTTAAAAAAAGCATGCATAAGCATGATTGCCTTAAAAAACGTAAAGTGAAATAGGAATAGTATGTTGTATTGACAAATGCTTAGTTATTATAGTTTACTTACACGAGAGTTCTAGTAACTAAAAAAGAACTGTAGGGGGTACTTGATCCTTTCATTTAGGTTTACTCATGACTTAGTATAGCTACTCACTGACTCCCAGAGTGCATTGCGGCAGAATAAATTATGCAGTTGCCTTGTTTTACAGTTGTTGATTATATTTGCCAATTTTATTTGCTGTCTTGTGTCAGTAGTTGCACAACTAAAAGAGCAAATAAACTGGTTATTGTTACAATTATTAAAAATAAATGAAATTGAATTGTTACCATTGTTGTGATTAGCGTGCTGAATGTTTAAGTCTGTGTGTGACTTGAACATATTACCACAAATTATTTAAGGATTATCTAAACCCACTTAAAAGTTTCTCAAGGTATTTATGAAAAATAAAACTTAAAAAAGTTCATTAATAGACACAAACAAATACATGAATAATTTGATTGGAAAATAGATCACCTTCTAAAAGTAATCTATTTATTACTCTACTTCCCTTGAACTCTTATCTCATGTTGCATTACTGCATTAATGAGAAAAAAATTATAGTAACATAAATGAAGTTCCAAGTGCCCAACCAAAGGGTACGCTAATCACTGTAATGGTGAGTCAAAAAAAACAACAACAACACACACACACACACACACACACACAATTTAGGAAAATCAACATCAATTTATGAAGTTGGCTTAAGTGATGTTCTCTCAAATATTTCAGTTGTATTGAAAAGCCAACATTCAAGATGACTTTGGGAAACGAGTGAATGCAACTAGTGAAAGATAACTGCAGACATGGAGGAAATGAGTGAAAAGTTTCTCATCAGGTTCAGATGCTTGAATCTTCTGCTGCTTTGTCTCGTCTATCACAGCGGTCAGTGTCATTTATGTTTATAAACTCTATTTATTCTTGGTGTTCAGCGTCAGCTAGAGTTATTCTAGTGAATTATTTCTCTGTTGTGTCACTCAGTGAAGACTTTTGTTAACATTTGTGGATTGATGATGGAAATATTCACTGGTTTATCATGCAGTTCATTTATTAATAAACATTGTTCAGGAATTCATTACAACTGCACTCGTACATCTGCTACAGCTTTATATTATTTTCATCAACATTTGAAATGTTAAAATGAGCCACTGCTAATATTGCTCGCTCTTATTGCCCTCGTTTATATTTTAAATCCATTTTTTATAACAAATATCTGGTTGCTGCAATGGAAGTCACTATTTTAGTTCTGTGTTCATTATTATAAACAATTGCTGTCCTTTTTTGGTAAAAACAGGAAAGAGTTAAAGCTAAGTAGTTTATAAGGTAAACCTCTGGTCGTTGCATTTAGACTTCTGACTGAACCTGCTGCTTTCTATTAATTCATCAACCAGATCTCATTAGTCATTAGTGCTTGAGATTGAGCATTTAATGCTTTTATTTCATGAAGAGACAATGAAGTAACCTGAGGTTAAGTGTTTAGATGAAGAGCACAAAGGCAAAATAGATCATGTCTCTGATGAGCAATGAGCATCCTTAATATTTACATTCATTTCTGATGCTAAATATTAAAGAAACTCCTCCATCAGTTCACAGCTGATGAATCCACTTCCACTGTGATGAAATATCCTGTGCAAAAGAAAATCCAGCTGACTAAAATAATAATATATAAATTAATAACTATAGAATATTTTGTGATGAGTTTGATTATGGAGAATAGACAGAAACAACAAATGTATTGTTCGGTATTGATACTTTGTATTGATTTAATATTTATTGTATTTGCAGGAAA
The DNA here is from genome assembly GCF_001515625.1 of Sinocyclocheilus rhinocerous. NCBI lineage: Eukaryota > Metazoa > Chordata > Actinopteri > Cypriniformes > Cyprinidae > Sinocyclocheilus > Sinocyclocheilus rhinocerous. The sequence goes on from NW_015656333.1 coordinate 2,564, forward strand.
CACCTCTAAACCTGTGTCAGGAAAAAAGGGAGGAAACGTCACACTAACATGTGAACATGAGGCCAATAATATTGTTCACATTGATTTAATCAGTGAGTCAGGAGAGACTGATGTCTGTCAGGATGAAGAATGTAGTGGACGAGTATTTAAAGAAGGAAACTGTGACGTCGTCATCAAGAATCTGATCTTCAGTGATGCTGGGAAATACATTTTGAGAATCTATTACAATAATCAGACAGAGCTGGAGCGACTAATCAGGACGTACCAACTTCATATTCATGGTAAAGTCATAACTTATCAAACCATCAGCATGTGATTTTTTTAATTATTACATTTGGTTCCCCGATACTAAATATGTGTTTATGGTCTTGATTGATTGACAGCATTATAATAATGATTAATGTCTTTCTGTTTCTCCTCAGATGAGATTACTGTGAAAATAGGCAAGCCGCTAAAGTTGCATGTTCTGTGGGCCAACGCTGATAAAGTAGAGACAAACTCTAGTGGAGAGTGGAAGGAGGTTTGGAAGAAAGGCCACGGGGTCTGGAGTGACCGAATGAATGATACTGATGGGAACCTGACTATTAAAGCATTTCTGGCCAGTGATGCAGGATCATACAGAGTTCTGGATTCAGAAGGAGAAATCTTGATCACAGTGACAATCACAGGTGAGAGAAACTCAGTGGATGTTTATAAATGTTATTTTTTAAAGCATTTGGACAGCTGAAGTTTATTCATCATGATTTGAACATCAACATAAACACTGATGTTAAACTGTGTGACTTACCTTTCAACATCCTTTACAGAATCAGAAAAACAATCAACGGAAAAACTGGACGACACTGAACAACACAGTAAGTAAAACAGGAGGCATTACAAAAAAATTAAGCATTGAGTTTAAAAATGAAAAAAAAAAAAAAGTTCTCAAAAACATGTGCTCTCTTCCCATCTTCCTCCTTCCATCTGTAGAGAACTGGATTGTGCCAGTTGTAGTGTGTTTGGTGATTCTGGTGGTTCTGATTGTGATTTCTGTCATCATATGGCGACGTCGGCACAGAGGTTATGAGCAGGGCAGAGTACAGGAGAATCCAGAGCCCCCACAGGAACTGGAGGAACTATAATGATCTTCACTGAGCGTGACTCAACTGCACAGAGGCCCTGAACACCTGGTGATGCAAATGAAAATGTTACTTTTAATTTGCCTTAAGAGCCATAAGTATATATTTGGGGTTGCACCGACTAGTCAACTTATCGACTTTAATGCTCAGCCATGATGCTTTAAGCCTGACATCGACCATGTACTGTGCATGTGATTTTGACACACACAAACACACACACACACACACACACACACACACACAAAAAAAGGTTTAAAGCTTAAACCTGCTCGGGAGCAGCTTATTTCATGTAAACAGGATTAGATTGCATCTTTTTAAGTGGAATTGTTACTTAAAATCTATCCCAGCCACTGCTACTCTATTACAAAAGTACCCTACTAATCCAGGGACAATCATTTAAAATAATAATAATGTAAAAATTTATTTGAAAATAATATTAAAATGTTGTGTAATCTATAATACTATAGACACAGCCAGTTTTACACATTGAAAGATTTATTTGTGATAAAATAATTACTTTATAATTGTATTGGAGTCTTACACACATGCTATACAGTTAATCTGAATCGTGCATTAATTTGAGTGCTGTCAGATATTATAGGAGTGGCTTGATGGAGCGCAGGAGATGCAGATAACATGATCTTG
>NW_015656334.1:0-1269 GCF_001515625.1 Sinocyclocheilus rhinocerous
GATTACTTTCATTTTCACATAATACTTCAATAAAATTAAACAATAATGACTAAATGTAAATGTAAATGTCTCCATGCTCACAGCGTCCCAAACACAAATAATTTTAAAATTTATTTATTTATATTTATATTTTCATTGTCTGGCTATCTGGGATTTCGGTGTGGAGTTAAAGGTTAGGATTATAATGTTTTTGGTAGTATTATATCACATTGTGAGTGTATATTAGCACCTTTTGTTGTTTTCTTGTGGTATCTGATAGATAGCACACCAGCACACCAGTATGTGTGTGTGTTTTTTATTTTTTTTTTATTTTATTATTTATTTTTTTTTATTGCAAACAATTCAGAGTTGACATTAATGAATAACAACTTTGCATACATTACACATAATGTATCAACAATACATCCAATGTCATCTGAACATATGGAAGAGAAGGGAAGAAAAAGAAAAAAAAAATAATAATAAAAAGAAGTTGATAAGACTGTTAAAAGAGAAGGATGCATTTAAACAGCTTTTTTATGAACATAAAGAAAGGCAGGAACAGAACAAATAAAGAAAAGAGGATTTAAAAAAATTAATAAATAAATAAATAAAAAATAAACACCAAAACAGGTATTAATCACGGTACATGAAAGATCTCATCATATCTCTTCAAAAAAGAAATACATTTTTTGTTATTAATTACTCTTAGTGATTTAATTAAATGTTCTACTTCACATAAGAAATCTATAAAAGTAGGTATTTTCTTAAGAAACCTTTGTTTGTTAAAATAGAATTTTGCCACAAGGATAAGAAAGTTAACAGCAGATTCTAAAGATTTGTTTTGGTTTTCAAAAAAGCTAACAACATCCTTAATGTGTAAATTACAGTTCATATTAACTTTAGAAAAACAATAGGAACTCAAATCTGTCCAGAAAAGTGATGAAACATTACAAGAGAAAAATAAATGACAAATAGCTTCACTTTCTTTGTTACAGAAGGTGCATATATCAGCTACATCACAAAATTTCGACACAACAGCGTTACAAGGGTATATATTATGCAAAATTTTAAAATGCACTTCTTTCACTTTATTGGGTATACAGTATTTATATGGTAATAACCATGTTTTCCTCCATTGAATGTTATCTATTTTAGAACCCCAAAAAAATTTCCCTTTTGGAGAAATTGAGTTTCAAGATTGAGAAAGTTGACGAATAAATGAATTATTACATTCTTTACTTTAAAGCGAAACACCTCCCAAACATAACTGTGAAAGTTGTTTTGAGC
>NW_015656335.1:0-205 GCF_001515625.1 Sinocyclocheilus rhinocerous
CAGTCAGGTTTCAGGCCCCACCATAGCACAGAAACTGCACTTTTTTACAAATGACTTGCTTCTTCTCGTTCGACACTATAGATCATGACATACTCATAGATCGATTACAAAACTATACAGGTATTCAAGGGCAGGCTTTAAAATGGTTTAGATCCTACCTGTCCGATCGCTACCATTTTGTTCATTTAAATGGGGAGTCATCTCA
>NW_015656335.1:435-532 GCF_001515625.1 Sinocyclocheilus rhinocerous
CAGTGTGTTAAAAATGTAAACGATTGGATGACCAATAATTTTCTCCTACTACATTCGGATAAGACAGAGATATTACTTATTGGACCAAATGACAGTA
>NW_015656336.1:0-974 GCF_001515625.1 Sinocyclocheilus rhinocerous
CCCAGAAAACTCCAGATGAAGCCTTTATCCATTTTAATCCAGCAGCTGTTTAGAGAAAAATCAATATAAAAACTGAATGAATTTGTCAGAAATACTATTTCAGGTGTTGACAGGTTATATATTACAGATTTTAGTCTTGTGCATGACACTGATACAGCCTGTGTGTATATTTTATCAGATAGCAGAAGTATCACAAAAGTCCTGAGCTGCTTTATTTCCTTCTAATCAAATTAACTTCAAAACAACAACAACTCACTATTCGCTGCCGTAACCTTCAGGAACCAGACCGACAGACACACACACCACAATCAGAGCAACCACATATCGAACGACAGACACACACACCACAACCAGAGCAACCAGATATACAATCACACACAGGAATCCACTGCTAAGCACCTCCCTCTTTTTGGAGCTGATCTGTGATAGATTCTTCACACAGATGAAGAGCAGCGCAGCTTCAATGAGCATCCACACAAAGCCAGAGAGAAAGAGGAAGTGCAGAAGGCCTGAGATCACGGCACACAACACCTGGAGACCATGAGAGACGGTTATGATGATTCTCAGTGAGGCTGTGCTGAGCTGTAGGGCTCCTTCATCATTCTCACCTGCTGAGGCCGTATGAAGCTCAGGAACTGCTGTGTGAGCAGGAACAGAAGGTGAGCCAGCAGAAGACTGATGCAGATGTTGATTCGAGCCACATTATTCACTCCAGGACTCCACTGACAAAGGGCAAAGGTCAACAGGGCCAAACTGAAGAACACCAGCCCCACAGTCACACACACCAAATTCAACAGCTCCATCAGAAGGTCGCTCTGAGAAAACATGTCAGAGTTCATGAGTGCCAAATCTGTGCTGTTCTGCAGTGTTCACTGGAAATGTTCTGTACCTCTGGTGGATGTCTGGTTTGCATGATGAGAGCGAATGTGGACAGATGATCACAGGAACACACAGTGTAGCTGCTGTTGGTCTTT
>NW_015656337.1:0-548 GCF_001515625.1 Sinocyclocheilus rhinocerous
CTATTTACACTAAGTGCAAATAGTTATAGATTATATTTACACTATTTTAAAACAGCAAAATTTTATACTAACTGCAAATCGTGGCAATTATCTGCACCTCAGTGTTGTAGTACAATATAAAACAGTACGCAATAATACCGTATTGAGTGTAAATTAGAATTTTAGTTCAAATTATTAAAAGGATGCCACCTTATTGGGACAATAAAGCCCTCCCTACACCTACCCTAACCCTACCTGATACTTTATTTTCAACTTTTTTATTATTTCCTTCATTTTTATTGAAAATAAATGCCTTTCCGATGCGATATGAGATTTGAAAAGGGAGAAAAAAAAGTTCGCCAAAAGGCAGGTTCGAACTCTGGTCGATCGCGTCAATAAGCAAGTGCCTTACCATCCACACACTAAAACTGATCGATCGCGTCAGCAAGTGCCTTACCATCCACACACTAAAACTGATGCATAACATAAGTCTTTTTTCAGTGTTGACTATCCCAATCACACGGTGGTGGGTGGAGTTAGTGTAAATAGCCTCTGCCAACAAGGCAGGC
>NW_015656338.1:0-1385 GCF_001515625.1 Sinocyclocheilus rhinocerous
CAACTGCTCCCTCTGAAAACATTAAATAGTTCATTTTTACAATTTACAGTTGCACAACTGTAAACTGTAAAATACTGTACATATGATCTGGTAAGTGAAAAAAATACTGTACAGTAATCTTTACTTGCTAACTACAGAGACGACACCAACAGAAGCTGACAAAAAATATTTAGGGATGCACAATATATCAGTGACCATTTCATATTGTATTTTAGTTTTGTTTTTATAATGTGAAGCAAGTCATTTTCTAAAACTTTAACAGTATCTAAAACTAAGATTCTAAAATATATGGCTAAAACTTATATTTAACTTAAAACTTAAGTTAAATCCCATTTTTCCTTTCTTTTTTAAAAAGTAATGTGATCCAAGTTAAACAGTACAGATTTATAATAGTGGCAATTATAAGATAATATCATGAAAATTGGCATATCGGCCAACATTTCTATATCTGTGCATCCCCAGCATCATCTGTAAAAGCAAATACTCAGAATAAAGAAGTATTGAGGTACATTGTCCTAACTTTAATAAAAGTTTTGGCATCACAGGAAGCAAATGACTTCTACAAAGCAATGGACTGAGGGAGGTGTGCAAGCATGTCAATATGCAGCCTAACCACTACTAAGCACTGCTGAGAGGTAAAAGCAAACACAGCAAGCACAATGAGCCCTCATCTCAGCACTGTGAAAATGCTCTGTAATATTAGAAAACAATATTATAAAGTAACTGAACGTGTTCCTCACATACTGTAGAGTTCAATCAAACATCCAAAGACAATCATGAAATTCCTTGAACTGTCACGTACAATATCCTTCAAAGTTACATGGAACCAAATCCACAAGAGGGCTTTCACTTAGAACTACACTGCCGTTCAAAAGTTTGGGATCAGTAAGATTTTTTGTGTTTCTTATGCTCTTCAAGGCTGTATCTATTTGATAAAACAATACAGAAAACAAACTGCAATTTTGTTAAATATTATTGCAATTTAAAATATCAGTTTTCCATGTTAAATACTTAAAAATATCATTTATTCCTACGAAGCAAAGCTGAATTTTCAGCATCATTACTCTAGTCTTCAGTGTCACATGATCATTCAGAAATCATTCTAATATGCTGATTTATAATCAGCGTTGTGCTGCTTTAAGGGATAGTTCACCCAGAAATGAAAATTATGTCATTAATTACTCACCCTCATGTCGTTCTAAACACGTAAGACCTCCGTTCATCTTCAGAACACAAATTAAGATATTTTTGATGAATTCTGAGAGCTCTCTGACCCTCCCATAGACAGCAATGTAATTAATAGGGCTGTGTAACACCAGCAAAGTCACGATGCGATACGCATCACGATACGGGACTGCAGTGAATTTCACCTCAGAAGAATTTAG
>NW_015656339.1:0-233 GCF_001515625.1 Sinocyclocheilus rhinocerous
CGCAAGAGTTATGCCGGTGAACGTCTTAATGTCAGTCAATTCACTGCAGAAAGTGAAAGTAAAAAAGTAATGATGGAGCTTTCGGCATCTGACGCCGCATATTCTCTCAGAGACGACGAGAAGAATCTACTTCAGCATATGCTGATAACGGTATATAGCTAACTATTTCTAATACTAGTGAAAAAAAATGAGAAGAAACATATTTCGTGTTAAACAGGTTGTTTTTGAAAGTC
>NW_015656339.1:743-902 GCF_001515625.1 Sinocyclocheilus rhinocerous
GCAGTGAGTGTCCTGCGTGCCCGTCTGCTAACGTTACACCACTGGGCAGACAGCACGTTGCCTGTTACGTCGTTTAGGCTGCCTTGTTGAGTGCAGTGGCACTGAGAACATTAAATTTCACACACTTTAAGCTGTTTTATTTTCCAAATGTAATAGGAT
>NW_015656340.1:0-551 GCF_001515625.1 Sinocyclocheilus rhinocerous
CTTATTGGTTTTTGTTTGTTAGAGACTTTACACTTCCCAGCAGCAATTTGCTGTCTGGGGACTAGTTTTTCTTTATTTGTTTTTGAAAAATGGATGGATTACAAGGCAAAGAAGTGGACATGGCAGGAGGAAGACGAGTGCTAACGGACAAAGAAACGGATAAAAGACAACGAGATGGACAAGGACAAATGGATTATAACAAGAGGATTTATTTAAAAGAGGCTACGGTAATTGTTGACATGGCGGATCAGAGAGATGCAAGAGCAGAGGACATCATCAAAGCAGTGAACGAAAGGATTGGAGGAGGAAAAATTCTAGCAGTCAGACCAAGGCAAGGAAAAGAATATGAAATTACATTGATAAACAGGGAGGCGTGCGATGGATTTGATGAAGGACTGATGATAAAAGGAAAACTGTGTGAGATTCGACAACTGAAAACAAGGGAGTATGTGGTTTCTTTTATACATTTGCCAGCCTATAATGAGGACTCTTACATTATTTTATATATTTGCCAGCCTATATTGAGGACTCTTACATTTTAGACAAATTAC
>NW_015656341.1:0-734 GCF_001515625.1 Sinocyclocheilus rhinocerous
TAGAGGATATAGCGCTGAAAGATATTTACCATAAACGACCCTGAGAGCTTGTTATGTGATCCGCACCGCTGTTTTGACGCGCCGTTCACTTAAAATGGTGCCGTGTTACGGCTCGCGGTCCGGATGGATGCCGGGGGGCATCCGCCTTTTGAATATCAGTTATTTAAGGATAAAAGACTCGAGTTGCTTTTAAAATTTCCACGAGTCCTTTTCCTCGAGTCGAGTCAAGTCTGGAGTAATTTCATGTCGAGTCTGAGTCAAGTCTGAAGTCTATAAAAATGCGACTGGAGTCCGAGTCACTTAACTCGAGTGTCCATCTCTGTTATGTATTCTACACTCATGGCGCGCACACACATTAGGATAGGTTAGATGCCTGCCTCCGTTGCGAGTCCCTGTCAAGCACTTTACCGATTCAACTACTCTCCTCATCTCCTCCTGCCTGGCTCTTTGGCCCGCATCACTAACAGCAGCGCAAGCCTGTTCTTGATAAATCTGTTGTGAAAACATGGGAAAAGCCGACGAGGAAGAAGTTGGGGTGAAGCGATCTTTATATAGGCGGAGCAAAATACTTAATCGCTCAGTCTATAGCGCATTGTGATTGGATGGTTTACGCTGTCAATACAGGAGACAAACCAATGGGCCACTGGCTGCTCGCTGTCCCTGCGTGATGGTTTTCGGCAAAAAAACATTCTGTCGGCCCCTTAAGTGCGTCGGCCCACCGGGAAAATGCCCGG
>NW_015656341.1:1148-1325 GCF_001515625.1 Sinocyclocheilus rhinocerous
ACTTCAGCTTCTCATCAAACTTTCTGTCCAATCAAATGCTCTCTAGAATCCAAAGCGCCCGCCCCCTACACTATAAAATAGACGCGCGCCGCGGCTGAAATCGGTCACTTGTCCACAGAGTATTTTCTGTACTGTGAATGGCACGTAGTGCACTATATAGGGGACAGGGAACGATTC
>NW_015656342.1:0-232 GCF_001515625.1 Sinocyclocheilus rhinocerous
TTTTAATGTTTTTAAAGAAGTCTCTTCTGTTCACCAATTTATTTGCTCCAAAGTACAGCAAAGCCGTAAAATTCTGAAATATTTTTACTATTTAAAATAACTGTTTTCTATTTAAATATATTTTAAAATATAATTTATTGCTGTGATTTCAAAGCTCAACTTTTAGCATCATTACTCCAGTCACATGATCCTTCAGAAACCATTCTAATATTCTGATTTGCTGCTCAAAAAA
>NW_015656342.1:479-577 GCF_001515625.1 Sinocyclocheilus rhinocerous
TTTTTTTTCCAAAAAAAAAAAATTATACTGACTCCAAGCTTTTGAATGGTACAGTATAGTGTATAATGTTACAAAAGCTTTTCATTTAAGATAAATGC
>NW_015656343.1:0-1603 GCF_001515625.1 Sinocyclocheilus rhinocerous
AGGGGGTCTGAATACTTTCCGTACCCACTGTATATATATATTCGTTCAGGTTATGCAGAGCGAATTAAGAACGGTACTGCATTTAGAAAGAATTCTTATTAACTTTGCTATTATTCTTGAATTTTCAAACTGCTAACACTTTGCACTTACGAATTATGCCTTTACTGTATGACCAAAAATTACGGAGTAGTCTATTTGATGTTTCAGCTGTTTGATCGCGCCGGCGCCTCACGCGCACACAAAGCTACTGCATTCATTGGAAACAGCGCAGCCGTTCACCGTGCCATTCGGCGTGAGACCCGGTCCACTGTGGCATATTTTTGCTCATTATGATATTTTTCAGTCCATACTGGAACGCCCGTGAACTACAAAGCCTATTTTACCAAATAAGGCTAATAGTTTAGCTTCAGATACATTGCGAATATGGACACATTTGGATTTGTGCCTAATGAGAGAGGTAAGCCCAACTTTACCTTACGTTCTTTATAAATTAATTTGTTTTGGCATGTTTATTGCTAAGCATATATTATTATATACCGCAATTATATTTATCCATTAGAATGATATATTTTTAAATTCTTATTCTGTTCTGATACGGTTAAATTTAAAGGATTTGTTGTAAAGTGAGGGGAACTAAAATATCCTATAGTGTTCATAATGTTGGTACATTATAACATTCTTAGGCCTGCTGTTATTATTTCTGAAAATGCAACTTATATGAGACGTATCTTTTTTTTATTTTCCTTAAAAAAATAAAAATATATATTGTTTTTAAAAGCATTCAGCAAACGAAAATATGCGATTAATCTGTTCAAATTTGTTACTGTGGGTTAACAAATTTAAATTAGTAGGCTATTCTTATGCTTGGCTTCACAGATAGCAACAGAGTCTGGGCCAAATCTGGTTTACATTCACTTCTGGCTTTTTTCAGTCTTGATTGCAAATGTTTTTTGTTTTTTTTTATGTACGACGGATCATTAAAACAAAAATCAGGCGGTCTTGATTGCAAATGTTTTTTTTTTTTTTTAGATGGATAAGATAATTAAAACAAAAATCAGGCGTGTGTATTTATTACATCAATTACTAGGCCTACATTCTTTTTTTCAGAAATGGAAGCAACTTAAAATGTTATTGTGTGTTTGTAATTTTCATATTTTTATCTATAGGCCTATACAGCAAAACTACAGAGCTTCCAGTATTATTTTACGGAGCTGTAAACACGGGAATCTCCGACCGCATGCAATCATTGACGAACACCCAATTCATATAGGCCTATCAAGGTGGCTATATGTTTATTAAATTGTACATAGGCTATATATCAGATTATTTTATTTACAAGTTTCATGTTTGCGTTTATCCCGTTTCCCCCCCGTTGCATCTGAATATTACTTTCAGAAACATTTTTCTTTTTTCAAAGCATTTTTTGTCCCGGACAGGGAATCAGCGCGCAATGTATGGTTGCATGACTATTTCATGCACTGGTTACTTATCTATCATAAAAGCGCTTATTATATTTATTTTTGCAATAAGTTTAATCAAGGTTTGAAACAACATTGATGTGAGTAAATGTAAATGTAAAAAAACAGAATTAAAATTTTTGTGA
>NW_015656344.1:0-1692 GCF_001515625.1 Sinocyclocheilus rhinocerous
CATTAACCAGACGCCTGGTGTGCAGAAAACGCCTTATTTTACGGCGTTTTGTGGTACAGACGGTGTAAATTACGGCGTTTTCACAGCAGAACCGCCGTTAATATCGGTGTTTATTCATGCAATCCAAAACGCCGTTAATTTAGCCGTTTGGCCATCCATAATACGCCGTAATTTACGGCGCTCCGTTGGACAAAGACGGCGTAAAAAACGGCATTTTCTGTAATATTAAAATCAGCCCCTCCTTTTCTACACAGTCCAGCCCCTTTGATGCAGTAGGCAGTCAAACATGAGTAGTAGAATGTCGTTCTGAATGGCGATCTACTTCAAGGATCCTGTTTTTTAACGTTATGTGACCAACATTTGGACTTTCATCTTGTGATATTTTTACTTTTTCATTGGGTACACGTGTATCTTAGTCTTCTTTATCATATCTACACAAATTGTGCAATTGTATTATCCTTTGTGTAAGTTGATGTGTGTCAAATGCAGTGAGCATACGCTTGTAAGTATCGGTTTCTGTAGTGATGTCTGCGTTCATACAGTGTTGCTTAAGTGACAGGAGTTCGAGTCTGAGGTCCGATGTTCTTTTCTCTCCTTTTCGTTTGTTGTGTATTAGAATGTCTTTTCAATTTTGGAGAAACTGCCCTTTCTGCAAATAACAGGAATAACAGGAACATTTATTATTCAACAGCCTGTGCGAATAAGCTGAACCAAGCAGTGGCGTTGGTTTTTATTGTTGATTAAATTTGATTTCCCATGTGAAAGCGCTTGTTTTGCTCGTTTAGGTATAGGCTTGCTTGCAGTATGCCTTGAGTACAATATGGGTACGTTTCTGTTGAATAAAAAATGTCAAAATGCTGGCCTTTTTCTATGGTGACGCACTGCTGCCACAATTGATAATTTCCACTAAATTATGTCGTAATAATGCTGTCGTTAAAACGACAATTTTTCTCTCCTTTTCGTTTGTTGTGTATTAGAATGTCTTTTCAATTTTGGAGAAACTGCCCTTTCTGCAAATAACAGGAATAACAGGAACATTTATTATTCAACAGCCTGTGCGAATAAGCTGAACCAAGCAGTGGCGTTGGTTTTTATTGTTGATTAAATTTGATTTCCCATGTGAAAGCGCTTGTTTTGCTCGTTTAGCTATAAGCTTGCAGTATGCTTTGAGTACAATATGGGTACGTTTCTGTTGAATAAAAAATGTCAAAATGCTGGCCTTTTTCTATGGTGACGCACTGCTGCCACAATTGATAATTTCCACTAAATTATGTCGTAATAATGCTGTCGTTAAAACGACAATTTTCTCGATTAAACGACATATTTTATCGTTAAAACTATATATTTTCTCGTAATAACAACATACGTCATAAAATCAATATGTTTTTCCTGTTATAGAAGATATATGGTTACGTGTGAGCGAAGCTATTGTCCGCTGCTGTCGCCACAGTCCTGAGATAAACGAGGATCTGCACGCAGCAGGAGGGATCATAGACATACACTGTTTTAAATGTATTTTAATGTCATGGTTTTTATTGTAGCGGCATGTTTATTAGGATTAATCTCCAATCTGTCTACAATATATAGCCTATGCTATCCAATAACTGCACTCGGACCCAGAGGATCTGACTCGTTTAAGATGATCATATCAAAACAGTTATTTTGAACCGACTCTGGGCTTGGAATATTTCT
>NW_015656345.1:0-2247 GCF_001515625.1 Sinocyclocheilus rhinocerous
TATGCATTGTCAAGTTCAGTTGTGTTTTGCATGCAAAATTATATTAAGTACATAATATAATTAGGTTATATTATAGGGCACCAAGTGAGCCACAAATGACCCCTCTCAAAAAAGGTATATGATGAATTCTTCCCATAAATTTAAGTAAGATGCATGGGGAAAAGGTTTCTTTACAATAAATTGAATTATCAGTTCAACCTATTATGTCGAAATTATGGCATTGTTCTATGATTTCTAATGTTCTATTTAATAGCTGGATATACTATCTAGTGTAATAAGAAAGTTTTGACCTTTGAGTAGTTTAGGCCAAAATTTAGACATCAACTTTGTATGGTAGGTTAATTTTATTAAAGATAACAGTTTATTAAACCTATAAAATAAGTTTCAAAAAAGGGAGAACGTTTGTGTCTAATACTGAAAAAAAACCTTAATGGAATACAGTATTTGATCAAATTTGTGTTCTGTTCTCTGCCCATTAACATGACTAGATAAATAGCCTGTAGTTTAGGATTTAGCCTACTCTATTTAAAGTCATTTTCCAGGTATTACAAACCTCTTACCCTGGTCCTAAATACACTATTACACTATACACAATGACCAAAACATGATGATTTAGCTCTTCCAACTTTTAGGCTTTAAGAAATCCACATACCTTGTGTGACAGCCGTGATTGTCGTTGCCAAGAATATCTGCAGAATCCGCCATAGGTGAGAATAGACGCTCATTTTGGCCACAGGGGTTGTCTATGATATGTCCCATTAACGTTTCTGACGTCTCTGAACCCTAAACAGAGAGACTAGCAGCGCATTTGTTCCGTCAGCATCATGAGGCTGTTTTACCTGTGGATTCTTCACCTGTGCACGCGCTCCTAGTTATTCATTTCGACTGCAACAGCGGCCAGTGTGCCAAAACTACATGTTAAGAAAAGTACAGCCTCAACTGGGTATCTTTAGCGAGATTTACAACCCATTGTTTATCTTCTCTAAATTAACCCACAGCTTTCCATTATAATCCAACGAAAGAAAGGTAACATCAATTTTCTCTTTTTGATAACTCTCGGTGACTTCATGCGTCCTGTCGTGGTCTCGTCCACGCAGAAAGTGTCGAGGAAACGCGAAACACCAGTCATCTGTCCTGCCGTGACCCATCGCGAGCTGTGGATCCTCAGCAGCTCAGAGCACGAGCGACAGGATTGACCGCTAACAGTGAATTAAACACGAGATAGGCGGTGAGAGTCACGCGATTAACTGCTCAACGCAGAAAGAGATTAAATATGCTTGCTTGTGTTATTCATAGTATATTACATAGCAAACTTGTAATGTACCTGTGAAATCGTACACGTACAAAACACCAGAAAGTTTCACTTAAATCACCAAATCTGTCATCAAAGTGAGTGAGTGAACCTGTGAACCTTAGTTGTGGAATGTAGTTGTGGAGGTCAAATATGACCTCTCGTGGTCATATTTGAAAATACATTTTTGCGTTTGTTTCTTTTATCAGTAGTCTCGTGTTTTACTCAAATTCTTCAGTTTGCATTTCTTTTGTTTATAGATAAGGATAGTGAGACATATGAAGAGAAGGAATATGTTATTGTTCTAATGTCAAGAGAAAGTAATCTAGCATTTACATATCTCAGTGAAACGGCTTGTTTCAAATTACTTTAACAACAGAAACTTGTTGATAGAGGTAAATTAATAAACCATAATTCATTATGTGATTCCAGAAGATTCAAGAACTGTATGTTCTTCAATAAAAATGTTATTAAGGGGGGAAATGTGATTTCAGTCTACATCTTGATTGTAGCTCTTTGTAGTATTTTAGATGTCCCACCTGTGTGTCCCTCCCAGACGTCTTCATATGAAATCTACACCACTGGTCTGTATTAAGAAAGTTTGAAAGCACTTTATTTACTGCAGTATGAGGAAGCTTTAGTTTCCTGATGTTATTTCTGTGTAGTACTGTTGAAGTATATGGATTCCTGTCACAAAGTTCAGGAAACTTCAAAAGACTTCATTAGATTAAAGATTAATTTGTTTATTAACTATTATAAAGAAGACCAGTACATTTCATACATTTACATACATACTCCATACCTTCATACATTTACATGCCAGAGGAAATTGTGTGTGTGTAATGGGAAGTTTTTATCAAATTTTATCAAAAGGTTGTTTTTTTTTTGTTTTTTTTATCAAAACTTCCCCATAGTTCCACCAAAACTTCCTCATATTTACAAGCTTTAGGGCTCCT
>NW_015656346.1:0-1680 GCF_001515625.1 Sinocyclocheilus rhinocerous
CAGTTTTGAGCACTTCGGTTTGGAACGACCCTTCAATATGGCAGCTATGATTGTTTTCACTCCGAAGTGCCCTTTGGAGGGCGATTTATCCAGTTTGGAACGCACCCTTAAATCTAGCGGTTCTGTTGTGTCTCTGTGTCGCAAGTTCAGTGACGCAGGTAGTGACGATTCTCTCTGGCCAATCAGTGATCAGCAGAGTTTACACGTCACGTTTTGGTAACGGTATGGTTCGCTTGGAACCTCAACCGAGGTGGTACTGAAAAAAGTACCAGGTACCAGGTACTGTACCCAGTGGAAAACCCCCCAAAAGTGAACCGTACTGAACTGTACCGTGCCGTACCATGCAGTGGAAAAGCGCCAAAAGAGGGCCTCGTCACTACTGCGCCTCGTCACAAAAATGTTTTTAAGCCTTGCCAATTTAAACATTCAAGCGATTTTAAATCTTTCAAGTGCAAGAGGATGTGAAAGATTTATTTGATAATCACATGCTGTTTTCTGTGTGCATTCACTGACAGCACGCAAAAGCTCAGAATTGAGCTAATACTTGCACTTGAACATTCATTCACTTTATTTATAGAGCACTTTACAACTGCACCTGCAGAACAAAGTGCTGTACAATCAAAAAAAAAAAAAAACACTTCATTAAAAAACACGACTTAAAACAACACAGATCCTACTAACAACAAAAACTAGCCCACCCTCTCAAAGGTTAAAGACAAGAAGTAGTTTTTGACTTCAACTTTAAAAACATTCAAAGATGAGACTTCTCTAAGTTCCTGAGGAAGACTATTCCAGAGCTTCGGCCCCGCAACAGCAAAGGCCTGATCCCCTTTTAACTTTAAATGAGTACGAGGGACAGTAAGCAATAACTTATTATTGGATCTTAGAGACCTATTGTTCCAACTCAAGCCTAGAGCTGTTTAATCAAAGAGAACCAGTTGAGACCAATTTGTTTTCACTTTTTAATTACAAACTGGCATTTACAATACAGAACTTTTGCAGATATGCGCATATTACACAAACCTTAACAAAAATAATTTTCTGCATGTAAAAAAGTAAGTTTCCGATCACTATCTTGTCAAATAATTTAACCTCTTGTATCAGAGCTGTCCTATGCCTCTGATGATTTGTCATTTAGCATGATATAGCATCGGTATGAATAAAAGATCAAACCAACCATTATGATTCGTCTTCTAGGGACACAACATAAGGATATAGAGCTCAACAGAACAGAGCACTATAAAATTTAGATCATAAAAACAATTATTTTATTAATATTAATAACAATAATAACAACAAAAATAAAAGAATACATACAAAAACACAGTCCTTAAAGGTGCAGTTATGCTTTTTTTTTTTGACCGTACTAAAGCATAAAAATACCATGTTTGCAAATATTTAGGAAACATGCTAAGTTTTCATACTCGTTCCTCTGAAGAACAATGCTAGGCTATATCGAGTTGTACCATTTGAAATGTGCATTCTGTGTCTGAATGTCTATTTTTGTTTTGGTCTGTATGATACCCAACTATATTTTAACATCCTGGGTTGCCAGTTGGCAGAAAACAAGGCGTACTGCAGCCTTGTAGCAAACAAACTGGGTCAGTGATCAAAGATTCTGACAAGGCATATTAAAGGCATATTAAAACGTGGATAAATCATCGCATCAGTGTAAGGCTC
>NW_015656347.1:0-1548 GCF_001515625.1 Sinocyclocheilus rhinocerous
ATTTGTTCCCAAAATTAGCGGATGTCTGAGGTGCGGGCTAACTGCTACCTCTACTCTATGCTTTTGTCCCTGAAATTGAATAGCCACCGACATTAAGGGGTAGTTCACCACGTCCCCGTGCACGCACCGAACCTTAACCATGCGGCTCTTATCCAATGCCTCCGGTTGAATCAGGCTTTGATGCATTGAGGTTTGGTTGCATCCCGAATCCACCAAAGCCTGATATGTACCCCCCTTAATACTCACGGGTATCTGGTACAGGCCAGCTTGATCGGGGGCAGCCTGCGGGGCGTCCGGGACCCGGATCAGCGTCCCCACCTCCATCCCTGGACACCGATCAATAAAATGACCTGGGTCCCCGCAACGCCAGCAGGCCGGCCCAGGCCTCCCCGCCGCCCTAGTGGCAGGAAGTGGGTCAAGGAATTGGTGTGGAGAGAGCGGCGGAACGGGAGCTGCGGCCGGGCTGCCGCCGGCCGGACCTGACCCCCTGGGCAGTGCCCTCGGGGTGGCTGGGGGTTCCGTCCCTGGACCACCCCTCCAGCGGGGTGGGGCCCGGGGGGGAAGACTTCCTCGGGACCTGGGGAAAGGGACAGGTTTAGAGGGAGGGGACACAGGGGCAGGGAGAGAGAGAGAGACAGATGGCAGGGGTTCGCCGACCCCGGGGCACGCCACCATCTGGTCCTCCGCCAGTTGGATGGCCTGGTTCAGCGACGTCGGGCGGTGGCACTGGACCCACTGGGCAGTCTTCCTCGGCAGCCGAGCCACGAACTGCTCCAGTACCACTTTATCAATGACTTCCTCAATGTCGCTTTTCTCGGCCATCAGCCATCTGCGGCAGGCGTCCCGGAGCTGTTGCGCCATCACGAAGGGTCGGCCCCCCTCTCCGAGGTCCAGCGACCTGAAGCGCTGGCGATGTTGCTCGGGGCTCCGGCCGACCCGCTGGAGGATGGCGCGCTTGAGGTCTTTGTATACCAGGAGGTTCTGGACTGGCAGCTGTTGTGCGGCCACCTGCGCTTCCCCGGACAGCAGGGGAATGAGCCGCACTGGCCAGTCCTCCTCGGGCCACCCCCCGGCCTCTGCCGACCTCTCAAACAGGTCCAGGAACACCTCCGGGTCGTCCTGGGGCCCCATCTTGTGGAGAGGCACATGGGGGGGTGGTGCTGGGGCAGATGTAGGTCCCGCAGCCCGAACCTCCCAGTCAATCCAGCTCCGGAACAGCTCGCAGTCTTCCTGCTGGGCTTGGATGAGGGCTCGGAACCGCCGCTCCTGATCGTCCCTGAGGCCCAGCAGTGCCTGATGGTGCTCCTGGTGAAGACCCGCGAGCGATTGAATGACCTCCGCAAATGGCGATCCTGACGGGGACTGCATGACGGCAGTCTTCTTCCTTCCCGGGTTTCGGCACCAGTGTGATAAGGTTCAAGAGGGTGGAAGGAAGAAGACAGGGTTGACGTACTGAGACGCAAGCTTTATTTAAAGTCTCTGGGTGTACACAACGAAAACGGTGCTCACTGCGCTTTCAATCTCTCAGTCAATAACTCATAACATAAC
>NW_015656348.1:0-352 GCF_001515625.1 Sinocyclocheilus rhinocerous
TTGTATAATTTCGAAATTTGAAGCAAAAACAGAATGGTTTGACTCAGTTTTGTGAAACTGTACATAAAATATCTGCATGAAACAGAAACAGCGGACGAGCTGAATGAGACGCAGATTCACTCTCTGCCAGCAGGTGGCGCTTAAAGCATTTCCTTGGTTTCCGCTGTAAACAAAGCAGCGCTGCACTTATGAACTTTAGTATGCATTATACAGAGGCAAGATGAAAAGAAAAAATACCATCGAAAGACCGTAAGTTCCCCTCAGACATACATTCATATAAACTACCCCTAATTGAAACGCGATTTGTTTAGCATCTCAACCGATTTGAATCGTCACATATTTAAATCGATTT
>NW_015656348.1:389-499 GCF_001515625.1 Sinocyclocheilus rhinocerous
ATAGTCACATATTTGAATCGATTTTCAACCGGCTCACGGTGCTCACGGTTATCCCTAATTAAAATAGAAGGTGAAATCAGAGAAATTATGTATAATAAAGAGAAAAACAA
>NW_015656349.1:0-208 GCF_001515625.1 Sinocyclocheilus rhinocerous
CACTTCAAGGCATACAGTTTCCTCATTGAGGGAGCTCTGGATTGGGGGATGGTCTCAACAACCTTGGTTGAGAGACTGGAAGCTATGAGCTGTGCCCCCTCAGGGGCCACACCCACAACTTCCACAGCTCCGGGCGGGGGTGGATGATTGTACCCTCCGCCTGTGAGAGGAGATCTCTCCTGATGGGAATCTCCCATGGAGCGCCGTT
>NW_015656349.1:321-481 GCF_001515625.1 Sinocyclocheilus rhinocerous
CGTCCCGGCGCCCTCTCGGGAGCAGACCAATCGGAGGAAAGGCATACAGACAAAGCCTCGGCCACGTCTATACCATGGCATCCAGCCCCAGTGGAGCTGGATGAGTGAGAGAGAGCCAGAGGGGACAGTGCGATGTCTCTTGAGTCGCAAACAGGTCCAC
>NW_015656350.1:0-457 GCF_001515625.1 Sinocyclocheilus rhinocerous
TAGCCTCACCAATACTCTCAGTATCCTTTACAATCAAGGTTGTATAATCTGCATATTGGTAAATTCTTTGTTCTTTTCCTTTCCCTCCCAAACCAATTCCTTTAATATTTTCCTCTTCTGCAACTGCTAAACCTAAGGGTTCAGCAACAATACTATATAATAATGCTGATAAGGGACACCCCTGTCTTATTGACCTTGTTATGCCAAACGCCTCCGTCACAAAGCCATTACACTTCACAAAACTAATTGCATCTTTATATAAAGCTCTAATCCATTTTATAAAAATATCCCCAAAACCAAATTGCTCTAAAAGTTTAAATAAATAATCATGCTCCACCCTTTCAAAGGCTTTGTCAAAATCTAAACCAACCATATAACCTTTCTTTTTATTCCCGATCATATAACTTATTTGATCCCTTATATTACTTACCGTATCTGTAATTTCCCTCCCTATGAT
>NW_015656351.1:0-907 GCF_001515625.1 Sinocyclocheilus rhinocerous
CACGATTGTCCCTTATTTTCCTTTTCTGAAGTTGGCAACCCTATTCACACCACGCGCCTGTATGTTGCTCTGCATGAAATTGAACGATATACAGCACAGTAACGATTTTATATATAAAATAAAATGTACACAAAACTGTATTTTACCGAAGAAATGCATCAATTCGATTGCGCTTAGAACTGTTCTCTCCAGAAGAGAAGGCAAAGTCCCGCGATAAATAACTCAACCGCTGGGTTACGTCTGACCCAGGATCTGAGTAACACAAAAACTACCCAAACATTGGGTTGTTATGTCTGACCCAGGAGCTGGGTAACACTAAAATACTACCCAAACATTGGGTTGTTACATTTGACCCAGCAGCTGGGTAACACAAAAACTACCCAAACACTGAAAAACTAACCCAAAAAAAGGCTCAACCCAGCATTTGGGTTAAAAAAATAACCCAGGATTTTTGTGGGTTAGTGGGTTAGCAGTGTAGCTGCTGTTCCAACCAAGCAAAATTAATTTGTTTAACCCAAGCTAAAGAATAATAATGTGCATTTGATCAGATATATATATGTGTGTGTGTGTTATATAATGTTGTTATTTGCTATTTGTAAAAATAGACTTTATAAACTATATTTAAATAACATATGTGGTTATTTTATTTTCACACCATTTGTATATTCTGGCAGCTTTTACTGGGTGGAGCAGCCATCAGTCTGAGTGGGCCAGTGTCACTCTAGCCCTTTACTGTGTGCGGCAAAAGACTGCAAGCCAATTTTGATTTCATGTTCAAGAAAGGTACACTGCATGTGAATAATTAAAATAAACTGGTGTTAGAGTTAGGGTTAATACTTCAGTATTCAAGGACGAGACCCACACAACTATGTATGCTTAAACAAGCTTTAACTTACAACAAATCTGT
>NW_015656352.1:0-2568 GCF_001515625.1 Sinocyclocheilus rhinocerous
GCAAATGGTGGTCACACCAGATACTGACTTGTTTTCGGACCCCCCAATACAGTAAAACTGCACATTTTTTTAGAGTGGCCAGCCTAAGGCACACCTGTGCAATAATCATGCTGTCTAATCAGCATCTTGATATGCCACACCTGTGAGGTGGATGGATTATCTCGGCAAAGGAGAAGTGCTCACTAACACAGATTTAGACAGATTTGTGAACAATATTTGAGAGAAATAGGCCTTTTGTGTACATAGAAAAAGACTTAGATCTTTGAGTTCAGCTCATGAAAAATGGCGGCAAGTCTTAGATCTTTGCGTTCAGCACATGAAAAATGGGGGCAAAAACAAAAGTGTTGCGTTTATAATTTTGTTCAGTGTATACACCTAAATATATATATACTTTTTTCATTTTTAAAACACCTCATCCTAATGTGCCTTGCCAAGTTCTTATGAAATTTAGTTGACGTGGTTTTTCTTGTGTAACCCTGTTACAAGAAAACTTGTTTTTTTTGTGTGTGTGCAATTTTATGTACTTTGTAATACGTATTGTGCCTGTAAGAGACTCGCTGACAAAGGGAGTTCGGTTGTAATGCACTTGGTCGAACATGTGTTTAATAGCACGTTTGGGTGTTGCTATTATCACCTTGGTTAAATTAGAGTGTCTAAGTTCATTCCTGCAATCAGGAGGGAGAGGGGGTGGGACTGAGAAGGGAGAGGGGGAGATTGAGAAGAGCTCGAGAGGGGAAAGGTTCAAGCGAGTCATGATGTCTTGATGAAGATTTTAGGAGTTCTGCAGAGTCATCCTACCAACCCTTATATTCGCCAGGTAGTTAGAAAAGCCCAGTCTATCTTAATGGTTACTTCCCATCCTCTCTATTCAGAGTTTCAGTTTGTAACCTCGTTTTTATCTTGGTTAAGATTTCCTTCTGTTAGGAGTAACAGGTACAGCATTCATTTATTCCTACTTCTATCTCTGCTAAATACAGGCATGTGGGGAGTAGGTGGAAGCAGGTAGTTGTTTGGTCTTGTGTTGTCCTGTTTTTTTTTTTAATGTCATTTTTAATTAATCGTTTTTGTATGCTGGTCTTGCTGTAAAACCAATTGCCCCTAGGGGAAATAAAGAAAGAAAGAAAGAAAGAAATGTCGAGGTTGAAAATTTGAGGCCATAAAATCTTTTATGTTTCAAAAGATATTTCTGTTTTATTTGCGCCGCTACAGAGAAACAGAAGTGAGAGAGATCTTAAAGATCCGTGATTACGTACTATCCTTTTTTTTTTTTTTTTTTTTTAAAAATTTTTTTTTCTTATGCCGCACTGCACTCAACCTTGTTTAGTTTCATTGATTAATCCCTGGCACCTGTGTTTTGTAATCAATCAGTGTATATTAGTTCCTGCCTGTTAAGTTCTCTTTCATCTGGTAAACTCGTTACGTTCTCTGTTTCTATGTTCTTGCTCAAGCGTTCGTGTTGGATTATCCCCTGTGTTTTCATTTATTAAAGACTATTTAAGCTATTCTGCGTCTCCTCGCTCCTCCCCACTGTGTGCACCGTGACAGATTACCAGACCAAAACAGATGACGGCTGAGGACAAGCTGTGGGGTTTGCGGCAGGCGGGTCGGAGGTTGGAGCGGTATGTGGAGGATTTTCTTGAGCTTGCTAACCAGCTGAGCTGGCACGACGCCGCTCTTGGTGTGTGCTTTCAGCTGGGGCTGGATGACGGGACGATCCGCTGCGATCTTCCCGTATGTGAGTATCCCCTGATCGAGCTGACTAATCCTGTCCTTTTCTTAAATGATTCAGATGTTGAAGTGGAAGAAATAAAGGAAGGGTTTCAGTCACGTCGTCCAGCCCCCTCTGAGGCACCGATGTCAAGCCCGCCGGCTGCGGTTCCCACAAGCCCGCCGGCTGTTCAGCACTCAAGACCGCTGGCCGTGGCTCTCTTCAGCCCGCCGGCCTCTCTGCTGTCATCAAATACATCCATTATTTTCTCCTTCCAAGAAAATCATAAAGGGTTTCCAAGCATCCTCAAAAGCCTTATATCTGCCCTTAATATGTTATTTTCTCCAGTGACTTGTTTGTTGCCAACTCCTTTTATCATCTCCCTATACTTGGTGCCTCTACCTTTTTCCAGTGAAGAGCTATGAGACATTTAGCTTGTAGAGTACACATATAAACAAAAATATGTTCTCTTCTTTTCAATTTAAGGTTATTAGGATATAAATGTAATATAAAAAAATTTGGTTCAAGGGGAATAGTAACATTAATTATTTTACTTATTAAAGTTTGCACTCCCTTCCAGAATTTCAAGATCTCTTCACACTGAAAGTACATTTACATAAATTACATTTAGGACATATGTCTGTGATATTTTCATTAAATTTATTTAATAATACTGAAGTTACATAGACTCGCATTAGCCAATTATATTGTAGCAGTTTCAATCTTGTATTAATAGTTTGCATCTGAGCATCTCTACAGGCCTCTCTCCAATCATCTATTGAAATCTCCTCATTTAAGGTCCTTCCTCCATGCCACTAAACGAGAGTTTGCAGACTCCTGAGATCCTTCTACAAACATGT
>NW_015656353.1:0-233 GCF_001515625.1 Sinocyclocheilus rhinocerous
AGGTTCGCACACTTGCAAAATTATACATATACATAAACACACACATATATACTGTATGTGTGTGTATGTGTGATATCCAAGGTTGCATTTAGTTTGAAATTTGGATTATTTTATAAATGCAGTGAGCCCCGATAAATGAAATTTCTAATATTTCTAAAGTGTTTCTTTATAATAAACATCACTTTACCCGCTCTATAACGCAGTGAAAGAGCTCCTGTATTGAACAATCGATT
>NW_015656353.1:365-530 GCF_001515625.1 Sinocyclocheilus rhinocerous
AAGGTATAGTTCGGGGAACACGCCTAGAACAGGTATACCTTTAGTTAAGATATACCTTTAGAGTCTTCGTAGCGAGCTAAGAGACAACGTTATCGGGAAACGCAGCCCAGAAGTCTAGCATCGCTAACCGCGCCCCTCCTCCCTCTAGGAGTTGGCGAGGAAAGC
>NW_015656354.1:0-1384 GCF_001515625.1 Sinocyclocheilus rhinocerous
TTTCTCCATTTGGCGGCATAATCACTGTGCGATACTTCACACTCCCTTGGCTTTAGACCAAACATTACATCAATAGGCAGCCTTGGGTGCCGTCCATACATGAGGTAGTATGGGGCATAGCCTGTCACTTCACTTCGCGTACAATTATATGCATGGACGACCTTGTTTAGGGAGCTCTTCCTATCAGCCTTGGCTTGACTCAGTAGACATCTTAGCATTGACAGCAGTGTTCTGTTAAATCTTTCCACCTGCCCATTTCCAGCAGGGTGGTAGGGAGTCGTATGGGAGCGTTGGATATCACAGAGCTCTTGCATGTGGGTGAACAACTTGTTCTAAAATTCCCTTCCCTGGTCATGGTGGAGTTTAGTGGGGAATCCGTACCTGAGAACAAAGTCACCAAAGATCTTTTCTGCCGCTGTTTTTGCAGACTTATTTTTGCAGGCGTACACTTGGGCAAAGCGTGTGAAGTGGTCCATTAATACCAGGATGTATTCGTAACCGCCCTTGCAGCCCTCCAGATGCAGAAAATCCACTGATACCAGTTCAAAAGGGTAAGTCATCACTATGTTGACCAGTGGTGCTCTTGTTATCCTATTTGGATGCTTTCGTTTCAGACAGCTACACACTTTGGTGACATAATGTTCCACATTTGCTTGCATGTGAGGCCAATAGAACCTGTCCCGGATAAGGCTCAGTGTGCGCTCCACTCCTTGGTGTCCCATCTCCTCGTGAAGCTCCTTAAACACCAACTGAAGGTATTTTCTAGGCAGCACTGTCTGGGATCGTCCTGCTGATTGTCGACACAGTATTCCCTCCTCATCCAAGTACAACCGGTTTCTCTGCCTGTACAGAACAGTCAACTCATCGCGTCGGTCTCGCCCCACCAATTTTGGCCAACGTTCTTTTACAATGTACTCCCGCATTTTTCCAAGTACTGGATCTTGTTCTTGGGCTGCTGTCAGTTCCTCAGTAGTCACTTTAGTCACTTGTGATGTTCCTTGCTCCTGCTCTGCCTCAGAGCAAATTGTAGCTATGGTGATCGGGCACATCCAGGGCTCTTCTTCCCCCGGCTTCAGGAGAAGCGCATTCGTGACGGCAGCTATGACTTTTGGACTGGTCTCCTGTAAACAGGTCTGCATGTAACTCTCCATGTCCAAAGGCATCCTTGAGAGTCCAACAGCATCCCGGTGTGTGCGGCCTGGTCTATATTTGATGGTAAAATTGTAGTCAGCCAACTCTGCTATCCATCGGTGGGTGGTGGCATTGAGCTTGGCTGTGGACAACACATATGTCAGTGGGTTGTTGTCTGTATAGACCACAAAGGAAGTTACGTGATAAAGGCCCATTTCATTGCAAGGAATTCCAGTTTCCCAGAGTGCAAATG
>NW_015656355.1:0-128 GCF_001515625.1 Sinocyclocheilus rhinocerous
AAAGTCTTGGTAAAGTATTCTCCAGCGTCTCCTCGTTCCTCGTGTCTGTGCGCATCGTGACAACTATAACATCGAGTGTATTTTGCAGTATTAAACACGTATTTATACCGATTTCATCAGGCTCCGAA
>NW_015656355.1:429-603 GCF_001515625.1 Sinocyclocheilus rhinocerous
TAAATTTACAAGAAAACATCCGAGTTACTTTTTCAAATAAGTAATGATACAATGTTTTCCAGTTTATTCACTGAGAGCTCTCCTGTCTGTGTGTTGAGAGAAATTGGGAGCGAGGTGCAGAGACAGTGTCACTTCCTTTAGCCTGAGGCTTATTCATTTCACTTTTGGTGTGAA
>NW_015656356.1:0-204 GCF_001515625.1 Sinocyclocheilus rhinocerous
GTTGGAAGTTCCTTGAGGGGGATTAGCTTACAGGCTTTGGAAAAATGATCTACGACTACCAATATACAGGTATACCCGTCTGAGTTGGGTAAGTCAGTCACAAAATCGATTCCCAGGTGAGACCAGGGTCGATGTGGGATCGACAGGGGCACTAGCTTGCCTACGGGGAGGTGACGAGGGGGCTTGGACATGGCGCAGACTGAG
>NW_015656356.1:443-673 GCF_001515625.1 Sinocyclocheilus rhinocerous
TTCGAATGTCCTCGTCGATGTTCCATTGAATGGGGCCTACAATCAGGGCTGGAGGGAGAATGGGCTCAGGATCGAAAGGTGTGTCTGGAGAGTGCATGCGTGAGAGGGCGTTGGCTTTATTGTTACGATTCCCGGGACGATAGGTGATGGTGAACTGAAACCTGGTGAAGAACAATGCCCAGCGGGCTTGGCGAGGGTTAAGTCTCTTGGCTTCTCTGAGGTACTGAAGA
>NW_015656356.1:1193-1326 GCF_001515625.1 Sinocyclocheilus rhinocerous
TAATTCTGCTCCGCTGGGGTCAGTTTCTTAGAATAGTATGCGCAAGGCTGGAGGCAAGGAGGCTCACCGTACAGTTGGGACAGCACGTCCCCAGTGCCGGTGGTGGAGGCGTCCACTTCCACTATGAATGGAA
>NW_015656357.1:0-3240 GCF_001515625.1 Sinocyclocheilus rhinocerous
GAATACGATAGGGCATATATTCACACGTTATAGAAACGAAAATGACGGTGTATAAAATTGATTTTAAGATAAAATTAGACGATAAAGAATTAACTTGACGGAGCTCAAACTCAAAACACACGGCAGCAATACTGGATATTGTTTCACTTCCTGATCTGAAAGTGAAACTGAAATACTGATCAAATACTGATCTGAACACTGAGGGTGCTTTCACACTTGGTTCGATTGCTTGGTCCGAACCTGAGTACGATTGCTCCCCTCGCCCCCCTGCCCCTGCTGGACTGTGTTCACACATATTTTTATCAAATAATACATAATTAATAGCGTTTCACTTCGGTGATTTGGTACGATTGCCTTCACATCAGCAGCGAACCGTACCGGAGTTCACTTGAACCGTACCCCAGACCACCCCTTTTAGGCGGACTCGGGTACGGTTCGCGGTGTGTGCACCCGAGTTTGGAAGACCGCGTCCACATCATCCAAACTCTGACGTCAATCGAACCCGGGTGCGCACCAAAAGTGCTAGTGTGAAAAGCACCTTGAGACTTATTGGGTAACACACCATTGTGCCAAATATTGTTAACACTTGTACTACTTTTATATCTTGTGGTTTTATATGTTATAAAACATTAAACAAACATCGCATTAGATCGCATTAGAGATAATGAGTTGTAACGGGAGAAACTGAACATTGCGTTGATTTCATACAGATTACTTTATCAGAGAATATTTGTTTTGGACATGACGTCATTTAAAAGTAGTAATTTCAAGCTTTCTATACATATATTTCTCATGTCTTTGAAGCAAGTATTTGCTAAGATTCAGGTTGTTTTATTTACGTGTTTGTGAAGAGAGGTAACAGAGACGGCAGAGAGCGCACCGTTTATTTTCTTTATTTTACAAAAGCACATTGTTTTGTTGTTATTATGACTATACACAAATAACAGTAGACCCTTTGCTGTTTTAAACGATACCTTATTCTTATCTGTACGATAAAAAATGACGGAGTATTTTTAGTTTTTTTGCGTTCATCAAGCAAATGCAAGACAGACCGCACTGGTGAGTGCAGACATTTCACTCATAGGCCGTACTACTTGAATTCGTGATTGGTTGACAGCAAATTTCAAATATTAAATAGAATGATAAAATAACTAATGGCCATTTAAAATTTTCGATTCTGTTCGGAATTATAAAATTTGATTTTGTTTCTGTTTCTGTTCTTGTCGAAATTTCGTTCGTTTCCGGTTTTCATTTTTGTTCCTTGAACCGGTTCAGAGCCCTGGTTGTTAGGCTTCCTCTCATTAAAGAAGGTGTTTTGGTTGAAGCCTCCTTTCTCCAGAGCTCCGCTTAGGTAGTACTAGTTGTATGTAGGCTCTATTATATCCATCCATCCATCATCAGCGGCCCAGATGACCCAAAGCTCAAGACCATGGGTGATAGTAGGAACGTAGATTACTGGTAAATCGAGAGCTTCGCCTTTTGGCTCAGCTCCTTCTTCACCACAACAGACCGGTACATCGACCGCATTGCTGCTGCCGCTGCACCAATCCATCTGTCAATCTCACGTTCCATCCTTCCTTCACTCGTGAACAAGACCTCTCCTCCAACCTGGAGAGGACAAGCCACCCTTTTCCGGTCGAGCACCATGGCCTTGGACTGGGAGGTGCTGATTCTCATCCCCGTTGCGTCACACTCGACTGCAAACCATCCCAGTGCACGCTGAAGGTCCAGGCCCAATGAAGCTAACAGGACAACATCATCTGCAAATAGATCCTGTGGTCCCTGAACCAGACCCCCTCCGGGCCCTGGCTGCGCCTAGAAATTCTGTCCATAAAAATAATGAACTGAACCGGTGACAAAGGGCAGCCCTGTCAGAGTCCAACATGCACCGGGAACAAGCCTGACTTACTCCCGGCAATGCGAACCAAGCTCCTGCTCCGGTTGTACAGAGACCGGACAGCCCTTAATAGAGTGCCTCGGACCCCATTCTCCCAGAGCACCCCCACAGAATGCCACGAGGGAGACGGTTGAATGCCTTCTCCAGGTCCACAAAGCACATGTGGACTGTTTGGGCGAACTCCCACAAACACTCGAGCACCCTAGTGAGGGTATAGAGCTGGTCCAGTGTTCCACAGCCTGGACGAAAACCGCATTGTTCCTCCTGGATCCGAGGTTCTACTATCGCCCAGATTCTCCTCTCCAGTACCCTGGCATAGTCTTTTCCGGGGAGGCTGAGTGTGATCCCCCTATAGTTGGAACACACCCTCTGGTCCCGCTTCTTAAAAATGGGGACCACCACCCCAGTTGTCCAGTCCAGAGGCACTGTTCCCAACCTCCACGTGATGTTACAGAGGCATGTCAGCCAAGACAGCCCCACCACATCCAGAGACTTGAGGTACTCAGGGCGGACCTCATCCACCCCGATGTCTTGCCACTGTGGAGCTTGCAAACTACCTCAGTGACTTCAGCTAGGGTGATGGGCAAGTCAACCCCTGCGTCCCCCGACTCTGCTTCCTCAACAGAAGGCGTGTCAGTGGGATTGAGGAGATCCTCAAAGTACTCCTTCCACCGCCCAATAACATCCCCAGTCGAGGTCAACAGCTCCTCAGCTCCACTATAAACAGTGTTGGTTAAGAACTGCTTCCCCTTCCTGAGGCACCGGACGGTTTGCCAGAATCTCTTTGAGGCCGACCGATAGTCCTCTTCCATGGTCTCCCCGAACTCTTCCCAGGCTCGAGTTTTTGCTTTCGCGACTGCCCGGGCTGCAGCGCGCTTGGCCCGTCGGAACCCGTCAGCTGCCTCGGAAGTCCCACAAGCCAGCCAGGCTCGGTAGGACTCCTTCTTCAGCTTGACGGCATCCCTTACTTCCAGTGTCCACCACCGTGTTCGTTGCACCGGAGGTCTTACAGCCACAGCTCCTAATGGCCGCGTCGACAATGGAGGCAGAGAACATGGTCCACTCGGACTCAAAGTCTCCAGCCTCCCTCGGCATCTGGTCAAAGCTCTACCGGAGGTGGGAGTTGAAAATCCCTCATAATACGTTTGGGCCTGCTGGGTATAAGTCCAGCCTCCTCCCCTGCCAGCGGATCCAACTCACCACCAGGTGGTGATCGGTTGACAACTCTGCCCCTCTCTTCATCCGAGCTTTCAAGACATAATTATGTTTTTTAAAAACATGGTAATTAATAATTATTATATTAATTATGATTAATTACAATTATTTATATCAGCTGCCAGTAG
>NW_015656358.1:0-826 GCF_001515625.1 Sinocyclocheilus rhinocerous
TCAAGGAGAAGGACACGGAGCTGTACCTGAAGCTGGTGAGGATCACACAGAAGCAAACTCCTCAGTTTTCAGTGACAACTCACTTTTTTCAGATGAAAATAGGTCACCAGTGAGATTTGCTTAGATCCAGTGAGAAGTGTTTTTATGAGGGGGGTCCTTACAAGAGTAATAAAGAACTCTGGGGCCGGGTGCATAAACTGTTTAGACTAGTCTTAAAAAGTTAGTCATCTAATTTTTTTTTCTTCAACTCTGGGGCCGGGTGCATAAACTGTTTAGACTAGTCTTAATAAGTTAGTCATCTCATTTATTTTCTTCAAGACTGGTCATAGCTTTTTTAATTCAGTTATGAAAAGGTAGATTGGTCTTGTTTGTATCGGAAGAGTAAGATCTGGGTAACTGCTAGTTGATCAAACTAGTTCTTAACACACAAAGTTTATGCATCTGGCCCCTGGTTGTTTCAGTAAGTTCTGTATAGTATTGTCTTTACTCTTTACTAAACTATGTCTAAAAAGAGTAATATTTGATGTGTTTGAGGTCAGAGATGTGTGAACGCTGAAGAGAGAGAGAGAGGACACACATTTAGCATTTTAGCTCAGCATTTCCGTCTAATCAGCCGATATTGTCTTTAATAGCCTGCAGCATAGCACTTCATCTTTTATAACATGATTCTGACCAAATATATTCAATCAATCTGGATGTCAAATCTTGCAACAAGATGTTAAAAATGGGGTTTTTTTGGTAGCAAATTACAGTTTTTGACATATATGGTAATAAGAAATATTAAAAAATAGCTTAAAGTAACTACAGATGAGCATGTAAAGCAAAT
>NW_015656359.1:0-309 GCF_001515625.1 Sinocyclocheilus rhinocerous
ACAAAACAACGTGGCGGCTATAATGACCGTATTTTTCAAAGTGGAGGCTGGCCTGACCGCAGTTATATACGGGTAGCGCCAAGCGATTACACAACGGTACCATTACAAGCTCAGTTTGTTGGCCTTCATACAAGTTCACATAAAAACTCACCTGCTACCGACGTGGTCAAAACGAAGACAGAGACCTGTTTATGTTCGCACTTTGATGGTGAAACTTTCTACAAAAAAGGAAAGAAAAGAAAGAAAGATCTTTTTTTGCACAGAAAGTTCTCTTCACTCTCAAATGAGTTTTCCGCTCTCTACCAACGA
>NW_015656359.1:563-1555 GCF_001515625.1 Sinocyclocheilus rhinocerous
TTCTTCTTCTTCTTCTTCTTCTTCTTCTTCTTCTTCTTCTTCTTCTTCTTCTTCTTCTTCTTCTTTCTCCAAGCAGAAAAAAAAGCCTTTCTGTCATTGGTCAGGTTTCGCGCTCATTTTTTTTTTACTGTATTTGGATTTACAGTAAATGAAAAATACTGTATTTAATGGCGCCAAGAGGATATTTCCCATAATGCAACTTTAAAATACAGTAGCGTACTGTATAACTGTTTTACAGTAAAGTACAATTCATATTACAGTTAAATACTGTGTAATTTACAGAAATCACTAACAGTGTGTGTTGGCAGTGTGTGTACACAACCACCCTAAAATGATAAAAATCCACCAAGTGGTTTTTGTTTAATCTGCTCAAATCTTTACCCCTTTTTTTAAACCGAGCCGATCTCAGATGCCTGTCTGTGTGACATCCCAAAAACAGGCCCCTCCCACGATAGTTTGATTGACAGTAGAACTCGCAGTGGATTACATGTTTCTGAAGAGAATGCGCCCCCGATCTACAAAAATACTTCTATGTTCACGCGAATCATTCGTGATCCAGCTTCACCTACAGAAGAAGTGAGTGTAAGGTTTTTTTAATGAATCTTTGCAAATCGCCTTTCATAATAATATGCTAATTAGCAAGTTTCATGATGAATGCAGCTAATGGCGAGTTCACACTGCACGATTTTAGCCTGATTTTTCACTCGCCAACAGGTTTTGCGAAATCGCTGACAAATGCCCGAAATCGGAGGCAAATCGGTGCTCGTTCACGCGAGTGATAATCACGCAGTGTGAATTATCAAAGACGCGATCTGAGGGAGTCACCGACACGTCGCCGACGCCCGCAAAATATTTGGCATGCTAAATATCTGGAGCTGTCGGCGATTCACAAACAGGGCAGCGGGAAGTTCGGGGAGGAGTTATTGACCAGAATATCAGTATTTTAGTATATATATGAACAATTATATCATACAGAAACAAGCACAAACATT
>NW_015656360.1:0-419 GCF_001515625.1 Sinocyclocheilus rhinocerous
TAAAGTTCCATCTTTGATTGTTGAAAGACATTCTGGTGCATTTCAATTACAGCCAATAAAATTTAAAGTAGGATTTTAATCGTCAGGCGTGGATCTATTCTAAATGGTTGATAACTTTTGACAAGGTTTAATCCAGGAGCAAAGAGAAATCATTTCTACTTTAAAAGCATGGAGAGATCTCGATTGCACACAGTCTGCGCACAAGCAATATCGGAGTGAGAGAACAGGCAGCTCATGTGTATAAGTTAGGCCTATTTGAGAGCTCGCATCCAGTTTTCTGCGATTACATGACTGTGTTCTCATGTTACAATAAAGCGCTCGCCACATTTGTGCGGGAATAATTAAAATGACCTGCAATCCCGCGCGGACATTCAGACTCTGTAACTGACAGGAGGCGGATGCGTGTCAAGCGTGTCAAA